>NC_136261.1:272248113-272488113 GCF_964187855.1 Myxine glutinosa | reverse complement strand
TTTACATACCTAGATCTTCTCATTCAGAGTATGCATTGCTGAGATATGCCAGAGCTATTTGACCTTGACCTTATGGGATGACCTTGACCTCATCAGGCCTCTGAACATGTCTCAATCGATTGCGCATACTAAAACCTGTCAGTTTACATACCTAGATCTTCTCAATCAGGTATGCATTGCTGAGATATGCCTGAGCTATTTAACCTTGACCTATGGGATGACCTTGACCTTGTCAGGCCTTTGAACATGTCTCAATCGATTGCGCATACTAAAAACGGTCAGTTTACATACCTAGATCTTCTCAGTCAGAGCATGCATTGCTGTCATATGTAAAATAAATGTCAGTTTTTGGGTTTGACCTTGACCTTAGGGCATGACCTTGACCCCTTAAGGCTTTGGCGCATTCTCAATCAATTGGGCATTCTATAAACTCTACGTCGACAAATATAGATCTTCTCAATCGGAGCATGCATTGCTGTAATACGCCCTTTTCCACATCGATGCAGCCATATGAAGGCCGTAACCTTCCATTTTTGTGTTTCTTCTGCGCTAAAGATTGCTATATCCACCCCTAACTCAATCTGGGCATCATATTCCTCCAGATTTACATGGTCACCCTCACTAATGTCAATAAACCCAATACCTTGGGAAGATGTAACAGAAACTTTGCAAGTATATTCGTCGTTAAAATACAGTAGATATGCATTTTTAAAAAGATGCTGAGTGATGATGTCATCATGAGGCATCTTGTTCATGGAAAATGTATCGAGAGCATATAATTCTCACTTAAGGTGAAATTTCACAAAACTTGCATCCACAACAATATTTATATAATATTGAGAGCATACCACTCTCACCCACAAAATGCAAGTATGGGACTCTAAGTACCATTGATACCTTTTGAAGTAATTATTGAAGTAATGATGTCGTGTTGATGCCATAATACTCATCCGATTATTTTGAAGCTTATACTTTTTCCAAGTATGTGACCCCATGTGGTGCTTTGTGAAAAAAATGGTTCTTTTGTGTGGTGCACAACAATAATTTCACTGAGCCAACAGACTAATTGAGATTGGAAACAAGTAACTAAGATGAGTAGAGCACAACATAAATGCTTTTTCAAAAAATAAAAAGCAACATTGTGGCCATCAATGAAATACAGACTCTCCAGAAAAAAAGTAAAAGAAACCATCAGACATGAAAGCAATGACCTAGTAATACTATCCAATGTCAAACGACTACAGAACACAATGAGCCATCAAATTGTGATAAGAAACCAATGCCGATGGAATCTTCATCATATTGACGGCTCGTTCTTTGCCCCCTAAACAGTGGCAAAAAGCTCATGGAGTGCCCTATAGATAAATCTCATGTTGGACAAGGCATTAGTCAACATTCATTGTACACTACCATGGCATACAAGGTCATGAATAGATAATTGGCAAATAATCAAGAAAATGCAATTTCAACCTGGCTTGCCAGCATCATAAGCCATTTATTCAGATGGTAAAACTATAGAGTTTCAACTAGATATTGCTGGTGCATTGTTGGCATTTTTAAAGGATGTCTGACATGTCATGCAAATTTTAGTTGAAATGTCTGAATTGTTATGCAAAGTGCATATTTTCGTTGAAATATCTGAATTGTTATGCAAAGTGCATATTTTCGTTCATACCGAAAAATATCTTGATAAAAAGATGCCCTAACACATGACTTTTGTGTATATTTAAAGCGCTTTGAGATTTTGCCTCCAAATGAAAAGCGCTACATCAGAAATTGATTGATTGATGAGCCTTCAACATGGGCAGTATGAGCCGTCAACACTGGCATCATGCCCTGCTTGCTAAGCTTTCGGCCTGTGGGATTTAGGGACCTTTTCATGCCCACAAACAACACAACGCTCTTGAACAAAGAAACCTCTCATCTCTACCATTTGAGGTATGTGAAGCCAAAGGCAGTCTGCTTAGTCAAGTGTTTGTTTTTTTTGGTCGAAATCAATGACCTTTCTGATTTTTGGAAAATCCTCTTTTCCAAGCTTTTGCTGACTATTACACCTTATTTTGCTGACTATTACACCTCGCCAGAGGAAAGGGTATTTATTGCATTTGGGTCCGTTTGTTACTTGGCAAAAAAAAAAATTTGGAAAAGGATTTTCACGTCAGCTTACTGACATCAACCACCAATTATATTTTTGGTCAACCAGCCAAAAAGTCAACATAGGCCAAATTTCTAAAATCCCCAATTTTCATCCGATCCGATTTTTAGAAATTTGAAAAAAGTGGTTGACCTTTGGCCTATTTTGACCTTTTGGCCTATGCTGATCTCAAAAATAGTTGTTGGTTGAATTCAGTTAACTGATATGTAAATCCCATTCAAATTTCAAGTGAATCGGATGAAAATTGAGGATTTTAGAAATTTGAAATTGTTGTTGACCTTTTGCCTATGTTGCTCTTTTGGCCTATGATGATCTCAAAAATAGTTGGTGGTTGAATTCAGTTGGCTGAAATGAAATTCCTATTCAAATTTAAAGTCAATCGGATTAAAACTGAGGATTTTAGAAAAAAATTTAAAAAGTGGTTGACCTTCGGCCTATGTTGACCTTTTGGCCTATGCTGATCTCAAAAATTGTTGGTGGTTGAATTCAGTTTGCCGATATGAAAATCACATTCAAATTCCAAGTCAATCAGATGAATATTGAGGATTTTAGAAATCTGAAATTGTTGTTGACCTTTGGCCTATGTTGACCTTTTGGCCTATGATGATCTCAAAAATAGTTGGTGGTTGAATTCAGTTTGCCGATTTTAAAATCCTTTTCAAATTTCAAGTCAATCGGATGAAAATTAAGGATTTTAGAAATTTGAAATTGTTGTTGACCTTAGGCATATGTTGACCTTTTGGCCTATGCTGATCTCAAAAATAGTTAGTGGTTGAATTCAGTTTGCTGACATGTAAATTCCATTCAAATGTAAAGTTAATCGGATGAAAATTAAGGATTTTATAATTTTGAAATTGTTGTTGACCTTTGGCCTATGTTGACCTTTTGTCCTATGCTGATCTCAAAAATAGTTGCTGGTTCAATTCAGTAAGCCGATATGTAAATCCTTTTCAAATTTCAAGTCAATCGGATGAAAATTGAGGATTTTATAAATTTGAAAAAAGTGGTTGACCTTTGGCCTATGTTGACCTTTTGGCCTAAGCTAATCTCAAAAATATTTGGTGGTTGAATTCAGTGAGCCGATATACAAATCCTCTTCAAATTTCAAGTCAATCGGATGAAAATTGAGGATTTTAGAAATTCAAAAAAAAGTGGTTGACCTTTAGCCTACATTGACTTTTTGGCCTATGCTGATCTCAAAAATAGTTGGTGGTTCAATTCAGTTTGCCGATATGTATATCCTATTAAAATTTCAAGTCAATCAGATGAAAATTGAGGATTTTAGAAATTTGAAAAAGGTGGTTGACCTTTGGGCTAAGTTGACCTTTTGACCTTTTGACCCCAAAAATATATAGGATTTTGTCGGACCACGAACTCTACCATTTTGGTAAAGTTTCGTGAAGATCGGTTTAAAATTGTGTCCTGTAGGCAAGTATAAGTGAGCGGACAGACAAACAAACACACACGCACAAACACACACACAAACCGGAGTGATCAACATAATTGCCCCAAATTTATTTTTTTTGCCAAGTAACAAAAAGACAGACAGCGCCATTATATGTTAATGTTGTTACTGCTGTTGGTAAGTGACGTAGGCATACATCATCGCTATTGCGCATGCACGGCCCGGCTGTTCCGGTGTATTGCCCATCTTGGTGTGCTGTTGCCTCGTCATCCGATAAAGTGTGATGATTAAAAGCTGGTGTTGTAACAAAAACAAAGCCTGAACGTGTTTTGGTTGGACATACGCTCCGAAGGAAGGAGAGGCACTTACCCTTGCTGGCGGTGGCAGCGTCTTCGAACCCATTCGTCTGCTGGCTCAACAACGGACGACGAACGGATGGTAAAATCCCGCCTCATTCAACACGAGCGTTTTCACATATACGTGACCAACCAGGCAGGAGAATACTAATCTGGATAGCACGGGCTTTGTCATTTCTTCAGCACGCAGTTTAAAACACGGCAAACACATCGGGCACCAAGACAATTTCCTGACCGAAGAGGTTGTGCTCCTGCTCCGATTCCCGACCTGCTCCCCGAAACAGCCTAAGAACACCGCACTCCCAATATGGCGGCGGCACATCGAGCTCCCAATCAATGGCGTCTGAAGAAGCCGGAAACTTTTACGTATTTCAAGAACTGGCGACAAAATGTTGAGTATAACCTATCTCTCGATCCAAACTTTTCATCCAACAGGGGACCTTGATTTGAAGCCTCTGGATTTATCCCGATAGGTGAGGGCGAGACTACCGGAAGTGGGGCCCTTTTGTGGCTTGCTTTCAACGTATCCAATCACGTGACTGTTGTCGCGAAGGCCGAAGGGTGCACTAACCGGAAGTCACGTAGTTCCACGGGCGGCTATTGGCAGGAGCGCTATCTCATCCTTTCCAGGACATTTTATTTCACCCCGAGCATTTTCTTCCTTCAGGCAAATGAGCCGTAATGAAGCCTTCAATATTTATTCGCCACGCAAGTTGCGTGGAAGTGAATAGATGAGGGCGAGACTACCGGAAGTGGGGCCCTTTTGTGGTTTGTTTTCAACGTATCCAATCACGTGACTGTTGTCACGATGGGTTCACTAACCGGAAGTCACGTAGTTCCGCGGCGGCTATTGGCAGGAGCGCTATCTCATCCTTTCCAGGACATTTTATTTCACCCCGAGCATTTTCTTCCTTCAGGCAAATGAGCCGTAATGAAGCCTTCAATATTTATTCGCCACGCAAGTTGCGTGGAAGTGAATAGGTGAGGGCGAGACTACCGGAAGTGGGGCACTTTTGTGGTTTGTTTACAACGTATCCAATCACGTGACTGTTGTCGCGAAGGGTGCACTAACCGGAAGTTACGTAGTTCCGTCCTCATCTATAGTATAAGAATACAACAGACTGTGGATTACCGACTGTTCAGATGGGGAAGAAGAAGAAGAAGAAGAAGAACACAACTTTGACGTGAAGCTTGAGCCTCATGCCTACGAGGTCAGTGTTTGTGGCATGGGAATTAACGACTACCCATTAACCTTTAACGATTGTAATGTAGAAGAAGAGGAGGAAGACAACCTTGACGTTATGCCTCATGCCTATGAGGTTAGTTCTCGGCACGAGTGGTTTAACTACTGTTCTGAAGAAGAAGACAACATTGATGACTTGATGACTTGAGACCTGAGCCTCCCAGCCCCAAGCTGGTTCCGAGATGTGTGAATGGGAGTGTGTTAGCGGGAACCCGAATGGGTGATTGCAAATGATATCAGCCTGCATCAAGCTAAGCAACTCATGACAGCGTCTGACTTTGAGCAGATTTACTGTGGAGAGCAACCTACGCGATTTTGGCCTAAGCCTTGCTTTTTTTCATTCTGTGGCTGATCAGGGCGGAAGTTGTAGCACCACAGACCTCCCCATAAAGCTCGGCGCATGCTTTCCTTACCTGGCTATTGAGCAGACAACTGTGAGCTCCCAGGACACGGTAGCAGTTTCCTTTGCTGCTGACATCTTTAAATACTACCGCCGGTTTGTCTTTGTTCTTCGGGGGACTCTCGCTTCCTCCACTACCGCTTGTTTTGTTAACGACAGGCATAGGGCGACACTGCTCAATGCCCTGACTCGTTTGTGCATGGATTTTCCTCCTGTTGGTGGCACTGTGGAACGTGGCATGTCCTCTGCACGACACCGACATATTGTGGCATCACTGGACCACCCGTGGTGTTCTGTCCATGGGATCCTGGGCGGTCAGCTCCATTCATCCGCATATGGGGATCGCCAGGACAGATGTTGTCGGGTTCTGGCTGACATCCATCCGTCCTCTGCCGGCACGATATTCCAACGCTATTATTGTGAGTCTGATTTCGACCTGGAGTATACCGGCGATTGTTGGACACCACCACACCCTGTGTCACCACCTATACCGCTCCTGCTGCCTGTGCCGCTCCATGTCCCGGAGATCCCTTTGGAGGTTGCCACAGCAGTACAGCCTGGTATGGATCACTACCTTCTGGCTGTGGTCAGCTGGCTGAGGTCAGCCAGTCATCTGTGCTTCGGTGGTACAGCTGGCCGGCCCTCAGCTATCACTGGCACCCGACCTGTGTGGCTCCAGTCATTCTTGGCGACCGCTTGGATATCTGCACAATTGCTGTCTTATCCTGATTGTGTTGAGATTGTAAAGAAGGCTCATATCTACAGTAATGTTTTCAGTAATTGTTATTGTTGATTACGTCTATGCATGTGATAACTAGACTACGGATTTTTATGTTAAGAAAATAGGCCTTTTATGTTTTGAAAAGCGGAAATATATTTTTTTAATGTGAAAAAATCCCGAAATATTTTTTTCCCCCGTTTTATTCATTTTTTATTATTACCAAGTTTTTCAGAAATCAGTCAAAAAAAGAACAAAAAATGGTAAGCTTTTTCCTGCACAACATTAAGCACCCTGGGCTAGTAAACAGGTAAAAAATGACGTTCAGGTACCTTTATTGCAACCGCATTGTTTGATAAGTAGAGGACTAGAAGAAATTGACAAGACCCTTTTAGGAACGGTTAAAGTAGGTGTTTGAAATCATTATCTTGGTAATGTTCTCCTTGGTGAGGCGGTGTCGGCGGTCGGTGAGGACGTTTCTGTAGACGGAGAAGGACCTTTCCACGTCGACGCTGACGATGGGGCAGTACCTCAAGAGGGGGATGTCAGCAAGCTTGACTCCAGCCGGCACACCAACCTCAGATCCGTGCTGATCTCCATCCAGGATCAAAGCCACTGTCCTCAGCACACCAATGTCGGGATTGCGCTGCAGCACCGCCTTGAACCTGGTGAGCAGGATCTCCTTACGGCAGCCTCGGATCTTTTCGAGCTCCTCCTTGGCCTGATCAAGGAGCTGGAAGGCCTTGGCCAGCTCCATGCCGGCCTCCTCCAGCTGCTTAAGGATCTTCGGGATGAACGACACGTGGGCATTTAAGAAGACCAAACTGAGCTTGATGTCCGCCTTTCCGAACAGGTCCTTGGCACTCCAGATTGCCATCGCGTCGTCATCGTTCAGCTGGTCCACAATGTCCTTGACGGCCTCGAAGTGCTCGGCGTAAAACACCGCGGCGTCGATCCACGTCCCCCACCGAGTCAGAATGGGCTCCGGGGGGAGAGAAAGATTGGGCTGCTGCTCCTTCCAAAGGACAACACGTGACGGGGCTTTGACGAACACCTTCTTCGTCGTGGCAATCAGGTCGTTGACGTCCTTGAACATTTCTCAGACTGTCTCGCAGACACGGTGGAGCGCGTGGGCAACGCAAGTCACATGCAGCAAGTCCGGGAAGAGTTCCTTCAGGGCATGGCCGGCCTTGATCATATAGGCCGCGGCGTCGCTGAGGAGGACCTTGAGGCACTCCGGCTTGAAATCAGGCCAAAGATAGCGCAGCGTGTCATTGACTGCACGCACGATCTCCCCGGAGTTGGTCTTCTCCAGAAACATGCACTGGACGAGGTGGCGACGAAAGTACCCCTCCTTGGACAAGCGTCCCGCGATGATGTTGGCCACATATCGACCTGCCGAATCGGTCGTCTCGTCGACGGACAGCCAGATGGGCTGCTGTCCGAGGTCGGCACGGATCCCCGCCAAGGCCTCGTCGTAGCACTTGTCGAGGTAGTGCTTTCGAATCCAGCTTTCATCGGGGATCTGGAGAGTGATGTGCTTCTCCAGGAACGACCGGAGGGCAGGGTTTTCCAATTTCGACCATGGGATGCCAGCGGCCAGCATGGCCTGGCACAGCTCCTGAGCCACGACGTCGCACTTGTGCCTCTTTCCACCACCAAAGTCCTCCATGGTGGCTTGCGTGACCGTCCTCTTCTTCTTCAAGGCCAAGTTGCTCTTGTGGCGGTCTCCTCGGACATGTTGGGCCAGCTCAGACTTCTGCTTCGCCCGGAAAGTCTTTTCACAAGCTCGACAGAAAGCCGTGTCACTCGACACGTACTTGAAGGTGGCCCCATCGCCGCCAGCGTTGAATTCCTTCAGCCACTTGTCTCGAAGAGCAGCACTCATCTTGATAGGAGACTTGTTCACACTTTGTGTACACTCTCTCACTGTAGTACACCGCCTCACTGCTGTACACGCTGGGGACGCAACGCACGCAAGTGGATGCAACGTTTTGTTTTTGAGATTGATCGCAGTTAAAAATTTCGATCGCAGTTACAAATTTCGATCGCAGTTTAAAATTTCGAAAAATTCCTTAATTTGTTTTAGCGTTGCCAGACATTTTCGACCAAAAAGGGCATTTTATTTTATTTTTCCCGAAAAAGGGCGAAATTCTTTTTTTCTCCGAAAATAGCAAAATAATTTTTTTGCGCGCAAAAAAGCCGTTTTATGTGAAAAAATATTTTTTATTTTTTCACATAAAAATCCGATGTGCAGTGATAACTTTTCCCTGAGTTGTTTCCACCCCATTGGTGATTTGTTTGGAGTCTAGGCGCTATTCTCATTTGATTTAATCCACATATATGTTGTTGATGCCGACATGCTATACTAACCCATGACATCCATCAGTGCTTTGTTCGTAGTCTGGGTACTACTGGGCAAGGTGGAGTGTAATATGAAAGATGATGAATAACATCTCAACTGCTATATATAATATGTTGATCTGCCATTGCACTATCCTGCCTAGTACCAACTCATATGGTTTATTGTGCGTGGGAGTTGAAGCAGAAGTCAAAGCGAAGTATGATCTCGCTATTGTACATGTATATGTACATACAGTGCATTCAGAAAGTATTCAGACCCCTTCACTTTTTTTCACATTTTGTTATGTTGCAGCCTCATGCTGAAATCGTTTAAATTCATTTTTTCCCTCATCAATCTACACTCAATACCTCATAATGACAAAGAGAAAACAGGATTTTAGAAAGTTTTGCAAATTTATTAAAAAGAAAAAACTGAAATATCACATTGACAATAAGTATTCAGACCCTTTGCTATGGCACTTGAAATTTAGCTCAGGTGCCTCCCATTTCTCTTGATCATCTTTGAGATGTTTCTACACCTTGATTGGAGTCCACCTGTGGTAAATTCAATTGATTGGACATGATTTGGAAAGGCACACACCTGTCTATATAAGGTCTCACAGCTGACAATGCATATCAGAGCAAAAACCAAGCCATCAGGTCGAAGGAACTGCCTGCAGAGCTCAGAGACAGGATTGTGTCGAGGAACTGATCTGGGGAAGCCCACAAAAAAAATCTCTGCTGCATTGAAGGTTCCCAAGAGCACAGTGGCCTCCATAATTCTTAAATGGAAGAAGTTTGGAACAACCAGGACTCTTCCTAGAGCTGGCCGCCCGGCCAAACTGAGCAATCGGGGAGAAGGGCCTTGGTAATAGAGGTGTCCAAGAACCCGATGGTCACTCTGGCTGAGCTCGAGAGATCCTGTGTGGAGATGGGAGAAACTTCCAGAAGGACAACCATCACTGTAACACTCCACCGATCTGGGCTTTATGGCAGAGTGGCCAGAGGGAAGCCAAACAGTTCAATCTTGGTTTCATCAGACCACAGAATCTTGATTCTCACAGTCTGAGAGTCCTTTAGGTGCTATTTTGCAAACTCCAAGCGGGATTTCATGTGTCTTTCACTGAGGAGAGGCTTCCGTCTGGCCACTCGTTGTTGTCTTTAGTTGTCAGGGTTGCCAACTCGGTCTGGAACACAGAAGCAGGGACACATGATGGCCAACAGCAACACATGATGGCCAACAGCAACACCGAGCTGCAGTCAACATAACCACCATATACAGTGCATTCAGAAAGTATTCAGACCCCTTCACTTTTTTCACATTTTGTTATGTTGCAGCCTTATGCTGAAATTGTTTAAAGACCACACCTATTGGCTCTCGTTAATTGTTATAAATTTCCTTGGTTCCAATCAAGTATAAAATTGTGGATCCAGTTGTATGCAGGATGGTGATCAGCAAAAGAAGAAAAGTAGTCAGGCCATTATATGTTAATGTTGTTACTGCTGTTGGTAAGTGACGTAGGCTCTAGGCATGCATCATCTTTATTGCGCATGCAAGGCTCAGCTATTCCGGTGTCTTGTCCATCTTGGTGTGCTGTTGCCTCCACATCCGATAAAGTGTGATGATCAAAAGCTGGTGTTATAACAAAGCCTGAACGTGTTTTGGTTGGACATTCACTCTGAAGGAAGGAGAGGCGCTTACCCTTACTGGCACAGGGGTGAAAACATAACCTCCATCCACCTTCGGTAGCGGAGGTAATAAACACCATACAAAATACACCACACAAACATGTCCTGGCGGGGGTCTGCAATCTCTGATTGCTCTTTCTTGTTCCTATTGTTTTCTCATCTCAAACATAAACCTGCAACAGCTGTTTCTATCATGACAACAGAGTAAAAGTAAGAATCTGGGCCAAAATCTGTAACATGTTCAATGATGTTAAATCCGGGAAAGTCTCATATTATAAAAGTCTCTCGGGAAGGACCATCAGACCTATGGTCCTATCTACTTTGGCAACCAACCTTCGAAAGGTCAGTCCCTCGAGTTTCGGGACCTTCCTATCAGCCATAACATCTCTTGGGTAAAATATATTTGCAAACTATCTTGCATAATCGTATGCAGGTTGGGCCTTCTCTATTGGGCCAAGTCCTTCCCCAGCAACTCAAAACTCTACAGCCAAGAAACAACTGGACATAGCACAGTGGAGTATTTTCGTTTTTTATGGAGTGGGGGCCACAATGATGCAAATCTCACTCTTGGATGATTTTGAATGCATTGCACTGTAAATCAGCAGCATAGTTACCAAGAAGCCTTCCCTCTCACCAGATAAAGATTGGCAGCCTCCCTCTTCTAAATCACATTTTGTCTGGTCTAGCACCCTCCCATTTCAACAAATCCTTTCAAACCTTTGCAGGCCTAAGCCATTCTTCCAACCCAGTTCTTTTCAACCTTCCAGAGTTCAAGATCTCTGAAAACCTGCATTGCTTTGGCATACCTGTGGGGTTGCTTTCTTCTGTCTGTCCAATAATGCTCTTCACTTTGGCATTCCAAGGATAGAGGTGATGACCATCTCGGGTGGTTTCCCATGATAATATGATGATGATGATATGCACCGAACTCTTTACAGAGCGTTGGTGCTGCCGAAGCAGTTTGTTGGCATGCCCTATGCTGGGTGGTTTGCCATTGCCTTCTCAGCAGTCAGGGCAGGAATTTGGAATTTTGCCAGGGTACCGGATAGCTCGCCTACTCTTCGCTCATGACACGTGCAATCTTTAACGTTCAGCAAATAATGCTGGTAAATGTGACACCCAGTTAAGTGTCCATCTGATGGAGGGCGCACATATTGATGCCTCCTCCTGTCTGTGAAACACCAGGATGACAGTTTATAGCTAGCCTAATATTTGAACTGAGAGTAGACAGCTCAGAGGTGGGTATGCATACCACCAGGCTATCTACTTACAATCATGTTGTTCTCATGGATGATTAAACCACCTACTCCATTCATACGACGTTTGGATGTACAGGGTGTTCCAAAAAGACCTGGGGAACCTCGGTTGATAATATATTTCGTACCACAAATAATACAATGATACCCTTTGTTTTACATGATACAGAAACTCATACAGATTTTCAGGTCCGGTGGGTTGATGTAAAAGAAAATGGCGACTTCACAGGATAAATCTAAGTGTGTGGAATAGTTCATCGAGACGAGATCCAGCACACAAGTTCAGGGTAATTTCTGCAAAAGGTATGGAAGGTATGCAACATCACGGACTAGTATCAGAGAGTGGTACAAGAGGTCTAACGAGAATGGATGTTGTCAGAAACAGAAAAGTATTGGTCGACCAACCAAGTGCAGCAGACATTGAACAGTGCGTGAATCATTTCAACATTTTCAATCCAATGCACTTCCAGAGAACTGGGACTACCAACCACCACTGTACACAGGATTTTCCATAAAAGGCTGAAACTTTATACCTATAAGGTGCAGATTATACAGGAACTCAAACCAAATGACAGACCCAAATGCAAGGCATTTGCCTTGGAAATGCTCAGTCACATAGAGGATGATGAAGATTATCTGATGAAGGTCATGCTCACACACAAAGCTTGCCTTCGTGTATCGGGGAAGGTCAACTGGCACAATGTGAGGATCTGGGGCTCTGAAAACCCCCATGTGGTCATTGAGCACATACGCAACAATCCAAAGGCCAATGTGTGGTGTGGCCTTCTACATGACTGCTTGGTGGGTCCATTTTTCTTTGCAGACGATACAGTGACCTCAACAATTTACATGAACCTGTTGGAAGGATTCACCTTCCCACAGGTTGAAGACCTGCAACCCGATATCATTTTTCAACAGGACGGCGCTCCCCTTCATTGGGCCTAAGTCGCTCGAACCATCCTGAATGAAACATTTCCATGCCGCTGGATTGGCTGAAACAGACCAACCGCCTGGCTCCCACGATGACCAGATATAACCCCCCTTGATTTCTTTCTGTGGGGGTTTGTCAAAGATGTTGTCTACAACACCAAGGCGGGAAACCTGCATGATTTTCATTTTCGGATCACAGCTTTCGGATCCATTTTCGGATCACAGATCACCTTGGTAATTTTTCGGAGCTCACATTGAAGTGTATTGATGGAGTGCACAAAACTTTATGAGTTTCATTTCTTGTATCATTCACGGGTATCATTGGATCATTTGTGGTTCTAAATATATTAACACTCAAAGTTATCCGGGTCTTTTTCGAACACCCTGATTGTCCAATGTCCAGCATCCTCGTGTTTTATACCACCCTCCAATGTTATTTGTAACCCTTTCATTCTGCATCCTTTGCTCTGTTAAAAGAAGTTATCAAATCCCAGAGTCAAGGATGGCATCGAATGCAACCATTCATTACCCTGAGTGTTTTGTGTCATATAAGTTACAGATAATGTTGGGAAAGCAAAAAAAGTAATCTAATGTGGTTGATAAGGTAATCCACTTTGATTTTTGTAGAGATTACAGCACTTCATGTTTTTAGCTGTGACGAGCAGCTCTATGAGAGGACCGCATTGTTGTTCTTGTTGTTGGGGTGCCTTTTTAAATAGCGCATGCGTATACACTCGGACTTCCCCCACCGACCAAGCCCGTTTCAAATTATCCCTCTGCCACCCAGAATTAACATTAATAAATAACATTAATGAATTAACATTAACATTAACAGAAATAACATTCACGTCCATACATTATATGTAACCAGTTGATGAAGCATGTTGCATCGCAAAACAAAGGACAAGACCAGAACTGAAAGACAAAAAGATGCTAGTGCATGCGTATAAATTAATGACTGGTCGAATTTGGTAGCGCATATTGCAACGGATATCCTCATGATTCTACACATCGCAGCTGGTCATTTTTGGTACCACACTGTGGCTGGTACCACACTGGCTGGCTGGTACCACACTGTGGTCATGGTACCACACTGTGGTGGCTGGTACCACACTGGTACCACATTGTGTTACCACACTGGTACCACACTGTGGCTGGCTGGTACCACACTGTGGTCATTTTTCTCTTGTTTTCTTTCGCATATACAGGACTTCCAAAAAAAAAATCAACATGAACCTTGTTGTATTATGAAACATGTCTGAAATGAATATTGTGCCAGTGCCTCACAATGATATAACTTAGTGACCTAAACATGCACTTGAGCAAGCTATAAGACAGCTGAGCTAAAAATCAGTGAATAAAAATTCCCTGTTGGTTTTGATCTCCTCAGCATGGATGAAACTGTGACCCTTCTATTCCTCTGTGCTTTGTGTTTTACACAGGACCAAATTGAGCCTTGGTATTGTTATTTAAAGTCGGTGTGTGAGATCGTTTATCAACCAGCTTTAGAATAGCAACTTGTTTTCCTTATTTCACCTGTATGTCCACTTTGCATTTTGTTTGATTCTAGCAATAGCTTAGAGTCCTGTAAACGATTCTGTTTTCAATTTGCTCTCTGACTGTTTTTGGTGATTTCAGTTTTATGCAAAATAATCATTCAATCCACGTCCTACGTATAAGTTGGAACATGTTCATCGACATTTTCTTGGTTCAAAGGTGAAACATGGATTCATATTTGGTTTCATTGGAATCACTGATTGACAAACCGCTTTGTAAATTAATCATTGGATCAAAAACTTGTATAAACTAGATGGTATTCATAGAATACTTACCCCACGCAATCAACGTGGTGTGAGCCAACTCTTCTGTTTTTGAAGGGTTTTTTTTCTTTGATCTAATATGGTTGTCAGACCATGCGAGCGATGTCATCATAAATTTACATTCTCTAATATAATTGTTGTGTAGGTCATGCTCAAGAAATTTCAAATTGATCAGACTAAGCATTGTCCCTGTAGAATGATGTCATAATTAAGGCACCCATGACGTCATCGTTAAGAGCACATATTCCCCATGCGGAGTACTTGACAATGAGCCATGTCTCAATTTTTTTTTCCATGGAGCGGTTTTGGAGTTACAGAGGTGCAACGTTTTTCCCAAGATGGCGGCTGTACCACATGACCGATAACGTCATACTTATGAATAAAATAATTATACAGGTGGAGGAACTTTTACGGTCAGAATTTCCTGTCAATCGGAACCAACGGTTGCCGAGAAAATAAATTTTAAAAATGCAGACACACATGTACGACACACGTACATACGCACACAACCGATTGCCTAACCCTGATTTTCGCTTCGCGGGCGCAGGGTAATTAATAAACTGCAAGGGAAGTGTTTTTTTTAAATCTGGGACTTTTTCATTCATTCATATGCTGCCCCTGGCTTATGATTTGCTTGATTTTGGGGGGCATGTCAATGGCCCTAATAACAGTGCAGATTTGGGCAGGAATTTTGAATATGGCCAGGATCTTGCCACAGAATGGTCTAAATCTGGCAAAGACCATGAGATCTTTAATATCCATCAGTATATGCCAGCGGATGAGATCCCTGGAATATTCCATCCAAAGGAGAGTGCACTCATTGATGCAACTCCTTATCGAGCACTATCATGTTAAATATCAACTCATGTTGTACCACGAAAGGCACTGTAATCAAACACCCCAGAGGGTGTTCATATCTCTCCGCAGAAGGATGAAGCTCATGTTCTCCCACCAGTTTTTGTAGTCTTGTGGTTCCATTCCTGTTTCTCATCTGGGATTACCAGTTCAGCCTTTTCTGCCCTTAATCTCTCCTCGGCTTCACCCGGTCAAGCACTCATACAGCATCTTGTACATTTATTGGTATGCTTCCCAAGTTGAATACAACTGCTCATCTTCACTCCTTTGTTTCCCTTTTCTCCCATCTGTGGAATTTCCTCCCCAAATTCATGCAGTCTTCTTTTTCTTTTCAAATATTTAAGGCAGTAACCGATTGCCAACTTGTGTTTTCTCCCTTTTCAATCAATTATCCTTTCTGTCATCACTGAATTTTCCAATGGTGTTTGTCAAAAATTGAAGGCAACTGTGTGCTGGTACCATGCCTACATTCTCCGCAAGAAACTTCAAACGTGTGTCAATGATAAAGGGGGGTTGATGTCAAGGTAAATTCAGTTAAAGGTGTTAGTAGATGTGGTGTTAAATGGTGTTCGTAGATGGATGTCAAGTATTGTCGCATCGACGGGTCTGCTAATGCGTACCTACTGCGCCGATAATTGTCCGCTTCGCCTGTTGGACCATGAACATGCGCTTCGCGCTTTTGAGCAGCCAAGACAAAGGTGAGACGCCGGTAGAAATCAGCCAGGATCTGAGCTCAAACAAGAAAGCAAGGTAATGCTTCAGTGAACTGTTCAATCTGGAATGATGAGTTAGGTGTCTATATGTGCAAAAAGAAATGATAAAATGTAATGTGTTTACACTTTGTTTTCTTTTTATTGTAGGTGAAGATCAAACTAAATGTGAATTGATGCTTTCCTTTGATTAACCGCGCATAAGGTGTTTGTCTTGTTTGTACGGGCATGATATTGTTCTAGAATGTCTAACATTGAATCATCCTCTTTTTATTCCGGTTATGATTCTGATGTTCATGCTCTGAGGCAGAGCGTTGGTGCTGCCTTGGCTGTTCCTTGGCAGAGATAGTGCTGGGTAGTTTGCCGTTGCCTTCCCAATGTTGGTTGTGGCGGGAGTATAGGGTTTGGCTATGGGGTGCTGGCGTGGGTTCACCTGCCCTTCATGGGGAACACCGTCGTGGGATCTTTGATGTCCACCAGCTCATGCAGACGGATGGGATGCCTGTTTTTGTGTCCGTTCGAGGGACAGTTGTTGTCATTGATAGATCTCTCTGCCTGTGGAACACCAGGATGGCAGTTTGTAGCTGGGACAGGATTTCTGCCCAAGCTGGACAATTTTGAAGGAGGCTTTGCGTGCCTCTGGCCCATTTTTCTGTTCATCAGGAATGAGTTGTATCTTACTCTTACTCCATTACACATGACTCATTACACTTATTGTTCTACCCCTTGAACTTTTCTTTTACTTGTTTTTTTTTAGTTTTATAAAGTTTTAGTTTCTTTGATTAGTATTTCTTGTATTTAACCTCAAATCAATATGAGTAAATATTTCCGAATAAATATTTGGGCAAGATGTTTACTTGGGTTCTGGATTCCGTCTGAGTTTAATGATTTAGAGAGTGAAAACCTCTCTAAAGAGCAATGCCGACCATTGTTTCTCGCAGTTCTACCTACTCCGCCACTTTTTCTGTGTGACACTGTGTGCTATTCTTGTATTGTGTATATTGCTCTGTTTTCTTGTGTGTTACTTCTCTTCTTCTCTCACTCTTTCTTCCCTTCTTACCTTACCGGCTTGGGCTGGGCGCCAGCTATTCACAGTTTTTACAGCGTAGTCCATAGGGCAATGCCGTCTGGAACAGCATTTGTCTGTCTGTCCGGTGTATGTATGTATGGCCCTCACAAACGTCCACCAACCAGAGCTGAGGATATGCTCACATGACATGGAGACAGCGTTTATTAGCCATTACAGTTGCACATTTTACTAAAAGGAAATATAACAATCTGTGGAACGTTTTGGAGTTCCAGCGGGTGCCGTGAGGTAGGTAGAGGGTTTCAGAAATTCCTCAATACAATTATGATTTTGAAATGCGACACGGACCTTGCTCACGAATTCGGAAGTGAACAGATAACGGTTCGCTGGTTTGAGAATATCTCAATACAATCCTAATTTAACATTATACTTTGATATATTAATAGCATAGTATTAATTTGTGATTGGAATGATAAATGTTGTTGTTTGGAATGTTCCCAGCTGGAGACACTGAAACCGACAAGGTGAAGATAAGTCTGCAGCACAACGGGTTGCTAGGCAACCCTGCCTAAATAAGCATCTTAGACATCACTGTCTGAGATGCTCATCTGGGCAGGGTCCAGCATCTTGCACCACTATACCTTTTTGGCAAATTAACCACCCCAGATGGGGAACCATGTTCTCAACACCCCACTGCTGTCAATTAAGAACGACCGAGCAATACCATAAGTGAGGCATTGGCTAATCACTAACCATAACGGAACAGCAGGGCAGAACTCCCTGTCTCTAGAATACAGTATAGTCTAACTAATGGAGAAAAGATGAGCAGGAAGTCTAGAAAGTTTTAAAGATCAAAAGGACACTATTTACAGACAAAACATTTTACAAGAGAGATAGACCTTACCCTGTGGTGCAGCAGATGTTGAACGAGGGTGCCCGCTCCCCTTTACCAAATACAAAGGTTGTACCCGCACATCAGCCCACTTAGTCAGTCATCTTAACATGTTTATATACACATAGGCACCTCATCCACTCCAGAAAATGAGATAAGGAAGGGTGATATAAAGAGAAGAAGAAGGCAGTGCTTGTTCATGACCCCTTGCTCACCTGACATAAGCATGCGGGCTTACATTGATCCCAACATGAAACAGGGAGGGGGAGAGAGAAGAGAGGGGGTAATGACGTGGTGAGCCATGTGGGGAGAAGTGTGGGTGTATGCTTATGGTGCGACAGAGGAAATCGTGAATGTGAGTGCGTAACCCAACCATTAACGGGTCGAAGGTGTAATCGTTGAATACTCTTTGTGCGTTCTAAGTGAACAAATTAGAGGTAAGGATAGAAAGAGAGTGTGAGTCAGTGTGTCGGCTGCATGTCCAGAGAAACACTGAGGCTCATGAACTTTCTGCACCGCAGCACTAGCTTGTTCGTTCTCACAAATTCTCTTTCCCAGAGTGGCTCATTCCCGCAGAGGCTCCGTCTTAGCTCCTTGACTTTCCAAGGACACGTACCAGCCGCGAGTCCTGGAATTCTCGTGCTCATAAAGCTCCATATGGAGGCATGGTTCTGGAGCTCGCCCCCTTGAGTGTGGCTTGAGCTTTGGCAGTGCAGTCTTTCCATTGGTGTGCTCCTGTTGCCATGCTGTGCTCATTGGCAGAACTAATGGTTTGACAATGAAGCTCACGCCAAAGCTCACCCATATGTGGTGCTTTGTTCTGCTGTTGCTTGCCCTTTGATGACATTCACACTCACGGTCCGCTGTGCATGATGCGCTTTATGATGTGCTGGCTTTGATTTGTTGTGAGTTGCAATATGGCTTTTGTGAGGTGCAATGTCATGTGTTGCAAATATGTGTATGGATGTGTTGCAAAGAGGTGCAGAGAGAGAGATTGGGAGAGAGATGGGGAGAAATTAGAAGAGATAAGAAGAGAGATAAGAAGAGAGATAATAAGAGAGACAAACAGAGAGATAAACAGAGAGATAAACAGAGAGATAAAAAGAGAGATAAAAACAGAGATAAAAAGCGAGATTAAAAGAGAGATTAAAAGGGAGATTAAAAGAGAGATAAAAGAGAGATAAAAGAGAGAGGATTTAGAAAGAGAAGAATTACAAAGGAAGTTCAAATCTGCTGCACAAACACAGCGCATTTCCTTGTCCACTGATATGAGGGAAGAGGTAATTTAGCAAAACATAATTGCTACAAATATACAGTCATGTGAAAAAGTAAGTACACCCCATGTAAAGTTTTGACTTTTTCAACATATTTCAACATACAGCTATTTGATCTTCATTTCAACAATAATGATAGATAAGGTGATATAATATAACAAATATCATGAAACATTTACATTTTGTAGTCCATTGTGTAATTTAAATAAACATAAATGCAAATTTCGCATGTGGAAAAAGTAAGCACACCCTTCGCTCGAATAGGTGGTATTGCCCCCTTTGGCAGAAACAACCTCAAGTAGGCGTTTCTTATAACTGTCTACCAGTCTCTGACATCGACTGGGAGAAATTTTTGCCCACTCCTCCATGCAGAATTCTTTCAGCTGTGCGATGTTTGAGGGGTTTCTTGAATGCACAGCTCGTTTCAAATCCCCCCACAACATCTCGATGGGATTTAGATCAGGGCTTTGACTTGGCCATTCCAAAACCCTCCATTTCTTTCTTTTCAGCCATTCCTTGGTAGATTTACTGGTATGTTTAGGGTCATTGTCATGTTGCAAGGTCGACCTTCAGTTGAGCTTCAACTTCCTGACAGATGGCCTCACATTATCCTCAAGCACCCTCTGGTACAATGAAGAATTCATAGTGGATTCTATGATGGTGAGCTGCCCAGGCCCTGATGCAGCAAAGCTGCCCCAAACCATAATATTTCCACCACCGTTCTTTACAGTTGGTATCAGGTTCTTGTGGTCAAATGCTGCCTTTGGTTTTTGCCAAACATGTCTTCTTGTACTGCGGCCAAATAGCTCTACCTTTGACTCATCTGTCCAGAGCACATTGTTCCAGAAGTGCTTGTCTTTGCCTAGGTGTTCATTGGCAAACTTTAGTCTTGCCCTGATGTTCTTTCTGGACAGCAAAGGTTTCCTCCTGGCACACCTCCCATGTAGATCAAATTTGTGCAGCCTCTTTCTAATGGTAGACTCATGCACTTTGACATCAACAGTGGCAAGAGCTCCCCGTAGGTCCCGTGATGACATTCTGGGGTTCTTAGAGACTTCTTTCAGCATGTTGCGGTCTGCTCTCAGGCTGAACTTGCTGGGGCGGCCTGGCCTGAACAAGTTGGCAGTTGTTTGGAATCTTCTCCACTTGTAGATGATCTTCTGGACAGTCGAATGATTGATTTCAAATTGTTTGGAGGTCTTTTTAAATCCCTTTCCAGACTCGTAGGCATCTATAACCTTCTTTCTGAAGGCCTCAGAGAGCTCTTTTGATCTCGGCATGGTGATCCCGCACACTTCAACAACAAAGAGCAAACCAAACTAAATGTCTGAGGTTTAAATAAGACAGGTTCCTCCAAGATCCTCTCCAACGATGTTCTAATCATTTGCACCTGAGCTGGTGCACCTGATTCTAATTTTAGGTATTTGAAGTAGTGATAAATGTAGGGGTGTACTTACTTTTTCCACATGCGAAATTTGCATTTATGTTTATTTAAATTATACAATGGACTACAAACAGTAAATGTTTCATGATATTTGTTATATTATATCACCTTTATCTATTAATATTGTTGAAATGAAGATCAAATAGATGTATGTTGAAATATGTTGAAAAAGTCAAAACTTTACATGGGGTGTACTTACTTTTTCACATGACTGTAACTACACTAGGCAACCCTTATGTGTTGGATGTGTCTCCTTGGGGTCTTTCAAAACCACAACAATATTGAGAATCAATTCTCAGAAAAATTTATATTCCATGAATGAAATGTTTTCTCTTTACTACATGTTAATATGAAAGGTACTAGTGAAAATTTGGGGAATTTGTGCTTGCTCTTAGAAAATAAATCAACCGATATACTTCTGTGATTGCTATTTTGGAAATATGGATTTGATAAACCTTGTTCTCTTTTCTCATTGCCAGGTTTTGAATGAAGGTAGTACGTATAATAATAGTCTATAATAATAATATTATAGTTTATAATTTTAGACTTTTATAAATTTAGTCTATTATAATAAAATTAGTCTACTAATTTTATTTAGAAGACTAATTTAGTCTATAATAATAAAAGGTAGTATATGTGTGTGTCTACTTCATAACTCCAAATCCATGAAATTTAGTGGCCCCAATGTTTGTCTCCATACTTCTTGAATACCAAGGAAGTGCATGAATGAAGATTGGGTGTGTTAAAACACCCTTTTTGAAGATGGCTAACGAGGTGCTCACAACAACAAAACAAAATAAACCTTTCCCTTCTTCCCTCTGCCCCCACCTCCTCCATTTCACCCTTACCCCTCCCCTCCTGCTCCCCCTCCCATCTCTCTCTCCCCCACCACTTTCCCCTCCATTCTCCGCTCCCTTTTCCCCTCACCTCCTCCCTTCCTTCTCACCAATTTCCTCCCCTTCTCCACCCTCAACCCATCCCCTTCCCCCGCCCTCCCCTCCACTTTCCCCCTCCCTCCCCTCCACTTTCCCCCTCCTTCTCTCCCTCAACCTCCCCTTCCCCACCTCTCACCCTCCATTCCCCCATCCTCTCCTCCTCCTCCCCCACCCTTTTCTTCCCCTCCACTCTTCCTCCCTACCCTCCCCCTCTCCCCTTCCCTCCCCATCCCCAGATCAACAGAGGTTAGATGTGTGACAATTACGAATTGATTACATTTTGGTGAAGTGCTGGGTCCGAATACGGATGTTATAAATTTTTAAGTGATTGTCACTATTGAGAGATGGGGCCAAAAATAATACATCGCATGATATTTCAAAGCATTATGCACAAAATATGACAACATTTGGTGGTCAGGTTGGGTGTGTGAGTGACAAGGATGATTGGATTTGATTTTGGTGAAGATCCGGATCCAATAATTTTTTTCAATAATTTCTTAAGTGATTGTTCACCATTGAGAGATGGGGCCAAAAACAACACATCGCTCATGAATGAATTTATTTTCCCAACTAATGCAGCAGAAATTATGGATATTGTAAGTCATTCTAAAGATAAAAATAGTGCAGGTCATGATGGAATGAATAATATATTGCATAAAAATATACAGTACTTCCTGAAATTATAGTTCCTTTGACACATATTCAATTAACCACATTTATCAAATGCCTCTGGAGTTGTATCTGAGAAAATGAAAATCTCTAAGATTTTCCTGTTTTTTTTTTTTTAATGGGAGACTCTCAAGAGGTTTGCAATTACCACCCAATTTCCTTATTAGCAATCTTCTCTAAAAAAATTTTTAATTATAAACATTCGAGTGATTAATTTTCTGAACGAATCAAATACTCTTAGTAACTCACAATTTGGTTTCCGGAAGAAACATAGCACCATTCATGCTTTATTAACATTCATTGACAAGGTCGTATATCCCATTGATTAATCATTCCTACAGTCAGTATTTTCATTGACTTTTCCAAGGCATTTGAGACTATCAACCATAACATGATTTTGCTAAATTATCACACTATGGAATTTGAAGAAAGGCCTTGTGGAGTGGTTTGAGAATTATCTTACAAATAGAAAACACTTTGTCGTTTTAAATAATTATGAATGAAGCCAGAAACTTGGCACATGTGGTGTCAAGCAGGCCTCTATATATTCGGACCTTTGTTATTCATAATTATAACTAAACGTCAAAAGAAACTTATCACTTTCATTTTTTGAAATGTGCAGCTTTACAAACACGTTTCTTCAATTGTAATGGCTGATTATGTAATGGGAACTTCACTTCGATCACCTGGTTGATCAACAATGGCATGCTTGAGTGGTTCTGTGTATGGTTCTTTCCCTTTAAATAATGACCCTCATAATGAAATCCTTCAGTTCTCGTGGTTAGACATTTATTTCCTGCTGTCTATAGTCACTCTAGACTCTAGAGGCTTCTGACAGGGAAAACAACAAGAAAATTCAGATGCCCCGCCTGACATCTGAACAACGTTTAAGGGCATTTGGGATGCTTGAGGCTGGTATAAGCCAGCGAACAATTGCCCAACGTCTTGGTTGCTCACAGCCTGCAATTTCCAACCTGGCCAGGCATTAGGGTTAAACTGGAACTGTGAATGATGGTCCATGAAGAGGAAGACCACGGGTAACCACCCCAAACCAAGACCGCTGGATTGTGATGCAGCATCTTCGTGATCGTTTCCACCCTGTGACACAAACAGCTGCAGTGACAAAAGGTCACCACAACAACCGCATCAGTGTCTCTACTGTGCGGAGGCGCTTGAGAAGTCGGGGCCTGGTGGCAAAACGTCCTTGCAGAAGTCCAGTGTTGAACGCAGTGCATCGGCGGAACAGCCTAAGATGGTGTCTGCAGCATCGCCGCTGGACACAGCAACAGTGGAGTGCAGTCTCGTTCAGCGATGAGTCCAGATTTTGCCTCCATGCTGATGATGGGCATCAACGGGTATGGCACAGAGGTGGGGAAAGGTATGCATCATGCTGTATTCGCCAGATCAATCGTTGGGGAGGACCCAGTGTGATGGTATGGGCCAGCATTTCCACCCATTTCAGGACACCTCTGGTCGTCATCGAAGGCAATCTCACTAGTCAGCGTTATGTCAATGAAGTTTTGAGACCTCATCTGCTGCCATTTCTCCAGGCTCATTCTGACATCGCAGTTTTCCAGCAGGACAATGCTGGACCCCATGCTGCTCGCCGGACCACCAACTTCCTCCAGGAACAGGGTGTTGAAGTGATGCCTTGGATGCCTTATTCCCCTGACCTCAATCCCATTAAGCATTTATGGGATGAGCTTGGTTAACGTCTTGCATCGAGGAGATCAACGGATGTCAATCGGCAAATGCTCATTCAAGGCTTGCAGGAGGAGTGGGACAGACTTCCTCAGGACCGCATCAGACGCCTGGTACAGAGCATGCGTCGAAGGTGTACAGCCTGCATCACAGCTCAGGGAGGACACACACGATATTGAGGACTGCTGTCATTTTGTCCTTGACTGTTAGGAGTGTTGTGTCCATTCCTGTGTCATTTTGTTTTGACTGTTTTCAGGTGCGTGCCTTTGTGTTGCAGTGCTGTGGCTTTTAATGCACCACCCCTTGTGATGTTCATGCTTTTTACCCTCGCCAGAGGAGAGGGTATTGCATTTGAGTCCGTTTGTTACTTGCCGGAAAGGATTCCGGCAAGTATGCTGGTTGGTTGGTTTGTCTGTCTGTCTGCTTGTTCGCAGTACTACGTCTACACTGTTGCACATATAATCGCCATACTTTACACACATATTTGTCTAGGCCTGGAATAGACTGTACCCAATTTTTAACTCTCTAGGCCCGAGGCCTCCATTATGACGTCATAATTTGATAATTCGACAAGTGCAAAACTTCATCCAATGAAGATGCAATTTCTTGAGCGCCATGTCGGCATAAACTGGTGGAGAAAAAAAAAATGATGACGCCATCGGTCCCGTGGTTCGGCCGCCATATTTGTCCAAAATGGCCGATAAAAAAAAGTACATTCCGGCAAGTCCTCGGTCTCTGACCGATTTTTCATTACTTGCCGGAAAAGATTCCGGCAAGTATGTTGATCGGTTGGTTTGTCTGTTTGTCTGTCTGTCTGTCTGTCTGTTGGTCTGTCTGTTTGTCTGTTTGTCTGTCTGTCTGTTTGTTCGCAGTACTACGTCTACACCATTGCACGTAGAATCGCCAAACTTTACACACATATTTGTCTTGCCCTGGAATAGACTGAGCCCAATTGATGACGTCATCAGTCACGTGGTTCGGCCGCCATCTTGGAAAAACCGAAAAACGTAGCACCTCTATATCTCCGAAAGTGCTCAATAGAAAAAATTGGGACATGGCTCATTGTAAAGAACTCTCCATGGGGAATAAAAGATGTTAATGATGACGTCATCGGTCACGTGGTTTGGCCGCCATATTTGTCATAAATGGCCGATAAAAAAGTAAATTCCGGCGAGTCCTCGGTCTCTGACCGATTTTTCATCTGTTTGTGTGTTTGTGCGCAGTACTACGTCTACACTGTTGCACATAGAATCGCCATACTTTACACACATTTGTCTAGCCCTGGAATAGAATGTACCCAATTTTTAACTCTCTAGGCCCAAGGCCTCCATTATGACGTCATAATTTGATAATTCGACAAGTGCAAAACTTCATCCAATGAAGATGCAATTTCTTGAGCGCCATGTCGGCATAAACTGGTGGAGAAAAAAAAAATGATGACGCCATCGGTCCCGTGGTTCGGCCGCCATATTTATCCAAAATGGCCGATAAAAAAAAGTACATTCCGGCAAGTATGTTGATCGGTTGGTTTGCCTGTTTGCCTGTTTGCCTGTCTGTCTGTCTGTCTGTCTGTCTGTCTGTTTTTCTGTTTGTCTGTCTGTTTGTTCGCAGTACTACGTCTACACCGTTGCACATAGAATCGACAAACTTTACGCACATATTTGTCTTGCCCTGGAATAGACTGTGCCAAATTGATGACGTCATCAGTCACCTAGTTCGGCCGCCATCTTGGAAAAACCGAAAAACTTAGCACCTCTATATCTCTGAAAGTGCTCAATAGAAAAAATTGAGACATGGCTCATTGTAAAGAACTCTCCATGGGGAATAAAATATGTTAATGATGACGTCATCGGTCACGTGGTTTGGCCGCCATATTTGTCCTAAATGGCCGATAAAAAAGTAAATTCCGGCAAGTCCTCGGTCTTTGATCGATTTTTAATCTGTTTGTCTGTTTGTGCACAGTACTACGTCGACATTGTTGCACCTTGAATCGCCAAACTTTACACACATATTTGTCTTGTCCTGGAATAGACTGTGCCAAATTTTTAACTCTCTACACCAAAGGCCTCCATTATGACATCATAATTTGATAATTTGACAAGTACAAAACTTCATCCAATGAAGATGCAATTTCTTGAGTGCCATCTCGGCATAGATTGGTGGAGAAAAGAAAATAATGATGATGTCATCGGTCACGTGGTTCGGCCGCCATCTTGGAAAAACCGAAAAACTTTGCACCTCTATATCTCCGAAAGCGCTGAATAGAAAAAATTGAGACATGGCTCATTGTAAAGAACTCTCCATGGGGAATAAAATATGATAATGATGTCATAGGTCCCTCCATTATGACGTCATAATTCGACAAGTACAAAACTTCATCCAATGATGATGCAATTTCTTCAGCGCCATGGCGGCATAAACTGGTGGAGAAAAAAAATAATGATGACGTCATCGGTCACGTGGTTCGGCCGCCATCTTGGAAAACCCGAAAAACTTTGCACCTCTATATCTCCGAAAGCGCTGAATAGAAAAAATTGAGACATGGCTCATTGTAAAGAACTCTCCATGGGGAATAAAATATGTTAATGATGATGTCATAGGTCCCTCCATTATGACGTCATAATTCGACAAGTACAAAATTTCATCTGATCAAGATGAAATTTCTTGAGCATAATCTAGGAATAAATTAGTTTAGAAAAAAAAAATGATGACGTCATCGATCACGTGGTGCGGTCGACATATTTGTTTTAACACAAAAGCCTTAAAAACCACTGAAAATACATCCTGGCGAGGGTTTGCAATCTGATTGCTCTTTTTCTTGTTTTTTTTTGTGTGATTGAGGCAACCTCTTGTTTATTGACATGTGTTTAGTGAAGATAGCTGAAATTTACCTGTGTTCAAATATTTTTCATTTTTGCGTGGAGGATTTCAATGAGTGTCCTTCTAAAGATTTGATAAGTTTCTTTTGATGTTGAGTATATTCGTGATTTTAATAAATCCTCCTGATGTGTTGTCTCTCATTTTGTTTTATGACGACTTGAATCTCTTCAGTTCTTATCTCAATCACATCCAAATATTCTACTTAAAACAGTCAATGTTCAACTGGAACATGTTTTTGATTGGAAAACAGATAATAAACTCTCACTGAGTTGGGGGATGGGAAGAAATAAAACCAAACTAGTACATTATTTCTAGCAATACAATTTCTCTGCTTCCGTGACCCCTTTTTATCATAGTCAAGGCTCGTGGAAGAGCTAGAACACTGAACGGTTCAGGACACAACAGCACAAAAGGAACAGTAGAGGTTGGGAGTGTGGAGGAGAGGGCGAACACAAACAGCGGAGTTGAAGGACAAAATAGAGGGAGATTCGGGAAGATGAAAGGTATGAGGAGGAAAAGGGGGGGACAGGGAAGAACACATGGGGTGGATAGGATAATACATAAGGAATTCTCAGGAAACAAAACCTGGAAATTTAGAAGGAGGAGGACATCAGGGTTGGGGGAGGGGGGGGGGGGGGATTAATGAGGGTATAAAAGATCATGGTTTTGGATGGGCAATGATCTGAGATGGTGGCGAACAGCTGTCCTGAAGACCTGGAGGGAATAATGAGATTGAAGAGAATGTGAGAATGTGGAAGTTTGTCCGATCGGCTTGAAAAAGGAGGAACAAATGAGTGGAGGTGAGCAGTGATCCTGGAGTTTGGGAGTTTTGTCAGGAGGAGGTTGATGATGGACCATGTGCGCCCTGCAGGAACCTGGGGCGTTGAGGGGGGTTGGGGGGGGGGGGGGGGACAAAGCACATTAAGAGCAGATGGTGCAAGATCAGAAAGGAGGTGGTAGGAGACAGAGAGACCAACAACCTATCTGCGATGGGAAAGCGATAGCTCCATAGATTCGGCTTCAGCGCAGGAGATATTCCAATGATCTTGAAGGTCTTGCTTTCCATGGCATCAAACTGAGCAAGGTGTGAGCTGACCTATTTTTTTTAACGAAACAAGTTTATGTAAAGAGAACACCACATTTGTTGGTGTTTTAGTTGATGATAATTTTTTGTGGACAATACACGTGAATAATGTATCTTTGAATCATGTGAATAATCTGTATAAGAACATTTCTCGACGTGCTGGCATTATTTAAAAAACTTCGATTTTTTTTTCCCAAAGCAATTCTTCTTTCATTAAATTATATATTGATGTTGTCTCGGCAGAATTATTGTTTACTTGCTTGCGGCAATTCCTTAATGTTGCAGATAGATAAGATTTTATTCATTATAAAAAAAGAGTTATGAGATTAATTTGTAACTAGCAAATATGACCCATTGCTTCACTGATGGGAATATTAAGAGAGGGAGGGACAGAGAAAGAGGGCGGGAGAGGGGGTAGAGAGGAGGGGGAAGAAAAAATGGGGAGAGAGAGAGGAGGGTTGGGGGAGTGAAGAGGTGGGGGAGTTAGGAAGGGGAGGTGAGTGAGGTGGGGAAGGTGAGGAGAGGGTGGATACTGTGGGGAGAGAGAGGATGGAGAGGGGAGCGAGGAGGGTTGGGGGAGTGAGGAGGTGGGGGAGGGGTGAGAAAGAGGGGAGCTAGGAAGGGGATGAGCAAGGAAAGTGGGGGGGGGGGGGCACGGGATTAAAAATGTGTTCCATAACAGCCCTTGCTGCACCTTACCAGGAGAGATAAGCGTCGCCTACCACGCGGAACATTAGCTCTCACTTTCCACCAAGCACAATATGGAGTCATCCTGGATGTGGTCGGGAGTAATGAATTATAACATATAATTAGTGCTCCAATCTATCACCAAACGTCATGACCTCGCCGCCACAACGTCCGCACTCGTGCGAAGCTCCGGAAGAGCCATCCCGCATCGACAAATATAAAGGTGTGAATTCAGATGCTGTCACAAGTGCATGAAAAAACTCAGTTATCGACCTGGTTTCGCCCTTATTGGGGCATCATCAGGGCAACGCCGTGAGCGACACACCTGTGACTGAAAACCTTTCCATTATATACCAGTAATTATGCGACTGTGACATGCGAATTATGTATGTCGTACTATATATGGAAGAGGATGGAGATTATGCATAGATATGTGACATGAATAATGTTTGTCAACAATGCGACATCTATTATGTAGTTGAGGTGACGGAATTTTTGGATGACTCTCATATGAAATTTTGAAAAATTAAAAGAGGAAATCTCCGCTCATTGTCTCAGACTTATTGCAAACTTTAAAATGAGCCCTCTGAAAAAAATAATAGCAACGAAAATCAACAATACAAACCAACCTTCAACAATTGGTTTGGAAAATTATAAAGAAGTAATAACTATGAGTGTAAAAGAAGTATAAACAAGCTTAGAGGAAGACATTGGAATCCCCGACGTTGATCCGGAGTCCATGGGTCTATCACTTTGCCATCACAGACAGGTTGGTTGCCCTCTCTGTCTTCTACCGCCTCCTTTCTGGACTTGCACCCTCTGCCCTTTCTGTGCTTTGCCCCCCTCCACTCCAGCTTTCTGCAGGGCTCACACGGTCCACCAACAAATCTCTTCTGGTGAAACTACCTATATCCAGGATCACCGTTCACCTCCACTCATTTGTTCTTCTTTTTCCCACCTGTGCAATCAACTTCCACATCCTCTTCAATCGCATTCTTCCCTCCAGGTCGTCCAGACACCTGTTCACCACCATCTCAGATCATCCCCAATCCAAAACCATGATCTTTTCTACCATCATTAACCCCAGCCAAATCCCTCCTCCTACTTTTTCAGTTTTTCCTCCTTGGAGTTTGCATCTCCATGCATGCGTGTTTTGCATCCTGTGTTTGTCTGTTGTGTCCTGACCCGTTTGGTGTGTCCTGACCCGTTATATATATATATATGAAGTGTGGTGCTACGCACACAACTTGCTTGCCAAAGAGGTAGGCCACAACGCGTTTGATAACCAAAAGAGTCTTTATTAAGAAAGCTCAAACTGTAGCACTGGGTGGGCTCGAGCTTGGAGCCCGCATATATGTGCCGGGGCCACGCCTAGTACCCAGGCGTGGCCGATCGGTCGATAGGCGGGGCATGCCTTCCAGTTCCCCGCCTGGACGTTCGCGCCACCTGCTGGTGCGTTGAATTCGTGTCCTCTTGCTTGTGTCCGCCACACGCGCCCCCCCCCCCCCCCAGAATTCCCGCGCACCTGAAGGGTGAGTTTGCGGGGAAGCCGGATGACCCGGCCGAAACGCCCTCTGGCGATGGGTGCCGGTCTGGGGGGTGGCGGGACGGCGGGGCTGGGGGGTGCCAGGGGTCCGACCGCCGGGGGGTGGCCTCGACGCGGAGGTAGAGCCGCCGGCGGGGGGGGGGGGGTCCGGATCGAGGTGGGCCGGCTTGAGGCGGTCCATGGAAATGCGATCCGGGGCACCGCCGATGTCGACCGTGAAAAATTTGTCCCCGGTCTCCAACACGTGGAAGGGCCCATCATACGGGGGACGTAGCGGTGCCCGGTGGGCGTCGTGCCGGATGAACACATACTTTGCCGTGCGAAGCTCCAGGGCGACGTGGGAAGGCGGGCAACCGTGGTGTGCCGTTGGCACCGGGGCGAACCTCCGGGCGGTCTCCTGAAGGGCGGAGCGCTGTTGTGCCGCGGACCAAGGAGCCGTGGAGTCGGGGATAAATTCACCCGGTACCCGCAGTGGTTGCCCGAAGACCAGCTCCGCCGAGGACATGCACAGGTCGTCCTTGGGCGCCGTCCTGAGGTCCAGCAGGACCCAGGGGAGTCTGTCGACCCAGCCGCCGTCGCAGAGGCTGGCCCGGAGCGCGGCCTTCATGGGGCGATGAAAGCGCTCGCACAGGCCATTGGCCTGGGGGTGGTAGGCCGTGGTGCGGTGTAGTTTCACCCCGAGCCCTTGCGCCACCGCGGCCCAGAGCTCCGAGGTGAACTGGGGGCCGCGGTCGGACGAGATGTCCGAGGGGGCACCGAACCGGGCAACCCAAGTGGCGATAAAGGCTTGCGCCACCTCAGCCGCAGACGTCGCCGCCAATGGGACGGCCTCCGGCCACCGTGTGGTGCGGTCGACCATGGTGAGGAGGTAGGTGAACCCTCGCGAGGGGGGCAGAGGTCCCACCAAGTCGACGTGCACGTGGTCGAACCGCCGCTCGGGCACCGTGAACGGGGCTAACGGTGCCTGAGTGTGGCGGTGGACCTTTGCGCGCTGGCACGCGAGGCACGTCCTGGCCCAGTCGCGGACATCCTTCCGGAGGCCATGCCAGACGAAGTTTTATTTGCCCTGACGAGTTTCTGGGATGCCCTCGTGCGAGGGTGGGACAGGCCGTGGATGGCGTCGAACACTGGGCGCTCCCAGCCAGCGGGCACAATGGGGCGAGGCCGGCCGAGGGAGACCTCGCATAGGAGGGCCGTGCCCGCGGCTTCGAATGGCACCTCGGTGACGCGGAGGCCCGTGACGGCGGTCCGCAAGGCCTGGACACCGGGGTCGGCGGTCTGGGCCTCCGCCATCCGGGCATAGTCGACCCCGAGGTGGACCGCGTGCACGACGGACCGGGAAAGGCAATCCGCCACCGGGTTGTCCTTACCCGCCACGTGACGGATGTCCGTCGTGTACTCGGACACGGCAGAGAGGTGGCGCTGCTGCCATGCCGACCATGGCTCGGCGACCTTGGCCATCGCGAACACAAGGGGCTTGTGGTGAACGAAGGCCGTGAACGGGCGGCCCTCCAGCAGATGGCGGAAGTGTCGGACCGCCAGGTGGAGTCAGAGCAACTCACGGTCGAAAGTGCTGTACCGGCGTTCGTGCGGGCGAAGCTGCCGGCTGAAAAACGCCAGCGGTTGCCAAGCACCACGCACCCATTGCTCGTGCACCGCACCCACCGCGTAATCCAACGCGTCGGTGGTGAGGGCGATCGGTGCATCGGGCACCGGGTGCGTCAGCATGGTGGCGTCAGCCAGAGCCAGCTTTGCGCCCGCGAATGCCGCGGCCATCGGCTCCGACCATGCGATGTCACCTTTGCCCGGCTTGCCCCGGAGGGCCTCGTGCAAGGGGCGGAGGAGCTGGGCGACGTGGGGCACGAAGCGGTGGTAAAAGTTCACCATGCCCAGGAACTCCTGGAGCCCCTTGACCGTGCGGGGCCTTGGGAAATCCCTGACCGCCTCCACCTTGGCCGGTAATGGGACGGCCCCGTGCTCGGTGATGCGGTGCCCCAAGAAGTCGATGGTGGTGACACTGAAACGGCACTTGGCAGGGTTGATGATTAGGCCATGCTGGCCCAGGCATTCGAACAGCGTGCGGAGGTGGAGCAGGTGGTATTCCCAGGACGCGCTCGCGACTAGGATGTCGTCCAGGTAGACGAACAGGAAAGGTAAGTCGCGCAAGACGCTATCCATAAGCCGCTGGAACGCCTGAGCCGCATTCTTCAACCCGAAGGGCATCCTCAGAAATTTGAAGAGGCCAAAAGGAGTGATGACGGCAGTCTTCGGGACGTCGACCGGTTGGACGGGGACCTGATGGAAGCCCCGGATGAGGTCCACCTTCGAAAACACGGTCGTGTTGGCCAACCGGGCGGAAAAGTCCTGAATGTGCGGGACCGGGTAGCGGTCGGGGGTGGTGGCATCGTTGAGTCGGCGGTAGTCCCCGCACAGCCGCCATCCCCCGCCGGGCTTCGGCACGATGTGCAGCGGGGAAGCCCAAGCGCTGTTGGAGCGCCGCACGATCCCCAGCCGCTCCAGCGTGGCGAACTCCGCTTTCGCCACCGCCAGCTTCGTGGGCTCGAGTCGGCGTGCCCGGGCATAGACCGGCGGCCCGACCGTGGGGATGTGATGCTCCACCCCATGTTTAACGGCCACCACTGAAAAGGTGGGCCGCGTGAGGGCCGGGAAACTAGCGAGGAGGCGGGTAAAGTCGTCCGCTGCCGGAAGCGTGCAAACTAAACTCGCCGGGACGGAAGCCTCCAGCAAGCCGCTTGGCAAGCCGCTCAGTGAGCCGCTCAACGAGCTGCTCAGCGAACAAGCGAGCGAGCTAAAGGTTTCGGCCTGGACGAGCCGTTTGTGCTTTACGTCGACCAACAACCCATTCGCACATAGGAAGTCCGCACCGAGCAATGCCATCGGCACGCTGGCGGTCACGAACGACCATTGAAAGCGTTGCCCGCCGAACCGCAGGGAGAGGCAGCGCTTCCCGAACGTGCGGATGGGTGTACCGTTGGCGGCAAGCAAAGCGGGGCCCCGGCCCGCTTGTCGGACGTGTAGGCTGGGATGACGGTTACCTGCACTCCTGTATCGCAGAGGAAACAGCGCCCGGACAAGGTGTCCGTGATAAAGAGGAGGCTGCCGGAATGGCCGACGCTCAGGGCCGCTACCGAGCGCCGGCCCGGTAGTTTCCTGACTTGTCAAACGAGCACGGTGGGCAACACTTCCTAGCCTTGTGGCCGAACCTGGCGTGGTAAGAGCACCAGGCTTGCGGTGGCGGGGGCTTTGGCGGCCGCGGTTTTCTCGGCGGTGGTGGTGGTGGGCGGGGCACGGCAGCGGCCACGAGGGACGCAGCAGCATTCAGCCTCGCGATCCACGATGGCCGCACCATAACCCGACCGCATGTCGCAAGCCGCGAAGAACTTGTCGGCCTCTACAGCCAGGGCGCGGGGTTCTTTTATTTTGTAACCGGCCAGCGCGAGGCGTACCTGTGCGGGTAGCTGGCGTAGGAAAAGCGCCCAAAATAAGAAATCCGGGGCTTGGTCACCCAGCAACGACAGCATATGATTCATCCGCATGGATGGTCGTGTGTCGCCGAGTTCGGGAAGGTCCAGGAGGCGGTCGGCCCGTTCGATCTCCGTGAGGCCGAACGTAGCGATGAGGAGATGTTTGAGCGCCCCGTACTTGTGGTCGGCCGGTGGGTGCTGCAGGATGGACACGACTCGGGTGGCAGTGCTGGGCCCGAGGGAGGCGACCACGTGGTAGTAACGGGTCTCGTCCGCCGTTATGCCTCGAAGCTGAAATCGTGCTTCGGCCTGCATGAACCACACATCGGCCTGTGCTTCCCAAAACTCTGGGAGTTTTACCGTGACGGCGTTGTTGGCCATGGCGCGTTCGGTGGACAGCAACGGCTGAACCAATCGGGGTCACCAGTGAAGTGTGGTGCTACGCACACAACTTGCTTGCCAAAGAGGTAGGCCACAACGCGTTTGATAACCAAAAGAGTCTTTATTAAGAAAGCTCAAACTGTAGCACTGGGCGGGCTCGAGCTTGGAGCCCGCATATATGTGCCGGGGCCACGCCTAGTCCCCGGGCGTGGCCGATCGGTCGATAGGCGGGGCATGCCTTCCAGTTCCCCGCCTGGACGTTCGCGCCACCTGCTGGTGCGTTGAATTCGTGTCCTCTTGCTTGTGTCCGCCACATATATATATATATATATATATATATATATATATATATATATATATATATATATATATATATATATATATATATATAACCCAAAAAACTGTTAAATAGGTTCTTAAAGTGGAAACCGTTGAAGACCTATCTCAACGAGAAACATATCGTGCTTCTAAAACTACTTTCCTAGTTCTGCATCATAATGAGAATTATTCACCAGTTGTGACACCTGCTGACTCTAATCATCAATTAAGATGTTTGATTTTGTTACTTATCAACCTATAATAAACTGTTTATTATCTTTCTATCCTCAATTTTATGCAAATTTGTTTTAATGGATCTGCAATTATTGAATGTTTGTCATCCTTCATCTCCAATATAATTTAGTAAGCCTGATGTTGCTGATGCTAGAAAAGCTTCTGTAAAAGCAATTACCAGCAATTGTTGTGTGCTTATCATCATAGCTAATTATACGTTGTTGTGGAAGGAAGGGAAATATCTTCGTTTTCTTGTTAACCATTCAATGTGCATTCATTCCATGCTTTATGCTGCACATAATCAAACACTGAACTATAATGATAGCCATTGTATTGCAAGGTTATAGGGTGAGGAAAAACGGTGTCACAATCCGGGTGTAGTTGCTAATCTAATTAAAAAGTGTGAACTCTTGATATAAGTTTGACAGCCTTGAGATACAGTTGGGTGGCAGATGGTGGAGTTTACTTACATGCAAGTACACAGTCATGTGAAAGCAATTATCAGAACAGCAGCTCATGGACATTAAGGTGAGAAATGATACTTTATTCAGTGTCACAAAAGTGGAGCAGCGAGTTACAAGATCTGCCTGCAACCCTCTTATGGTTAAACTTCCAAAATCAAGACTCTCTATTCACCTTCACTCCTCTTTTCTCCCGCCTCTGGAACAAACTCCCTCACTCTCTTCAAAATCCCACTCCTCCCTCTAGGTCTTTAAAACAGCTGTTCACCACCATCTCTTATCTTCTCCCATCCAAAACCTTGATCTTTTCTACCCCCGTTAATTCACCCCAGATCCACTTTTTTGAAATACCGACTTCTTTCCTGGAAGTCCTAGCAGTGTCCATGTGTTTTTTAACCTCTCCCACTGCCCCGCTTCCCATGCCTCCTCCCCCAAGCCCTCTCCCTCCCACAGATCTCCCAATGTCGCTGCTCACAAATGTTGTACTTGTGTACTTCCCTCTCTCTCCCCATCTTGTCTCCCGATCCCTTTATCTTATGTTTTATGTGTCAGTTTGTCTTTTTGTGATCAATGTTACCTCTTACAGAGCCTCGATCCTGTATACAAAAAAAAAATTGTCGGTATGAAGATCAGGCAGTTGATGATTAGTGAGGAAAGTGAAAGAAATATATTTTGAGTGCCTTAATTGTACAGAAACTGTTTCAGCCTATAACAAGTCAATGCATTGTTGAGCAGGCCGAAACAAAATGGTGGCTTAAGACCCCCTGTGGGCTGTGAGGTGACAACGGGCAGACCAAGATCTTGGTGAGACTTGATCTTGGTGACAGCTGCCATCTTGGTAAGACTTTTTGTTTATTTATGATGAGCACACCAATAATTATCTTCAAAATGGGTGTTTAAATTTACCAAAATACCAAGTTTTCATTCATACACTCCCTTGGAGCTCCCTTTGTATGCATGGAAAGATTTGGGCCACTATGTTTCAATGTTTCATGGTTTTTGAGTTATGGAGGAGACACACACATATACACACACACACACAGTGACACACACACACACACACACACACACACACACACACACACAGTGACACACACACACAGCGACACACACACACACAGTGACACACACACACACAGTGACACACACACACACACAGTGACACACACACACACACAGTGACACACACACACACAGTGACACACACACACACAGTGACACACACACACACACACACATACACACACACACATACTGACACGCACAGTAGGTGGACTGGCTTTGGAGGCCAGCTTGGGAATGTGGTTTTTCCAAGAAGGATCATGGCAGATAGTGAGACCCAAAAGCTTGAGTGATAGAACTTATTTGAGAGGATTGTTGAGAAAGTAGATGGGAGGGTTGTCCAGTCAGTCTTTTCGGAGGGACATTGTGAGAGTGTGAGATTTGTCAGGATTGAAATACATGTTCCACTTGTTTGACCAGTTTGTGATTTTCTCCAGGTCTGCAGAGAGTGAGGAGGCTGCTGTAAGGTATCTCGACAAATTGCGATCAATTGTCGTACGCGTTTATTCACTCTGCCGATCAAGGCCCGATTCACAGCAGCGCCATCCGAGGTCTGGCGTAGGGATACAACCCGGTCCCGGTGTAGGGATACAACGGTGAATATTTGCACTGCATACATGACATCCTCCCCTTTAAGTCCAAAATTACCACGAGCAATACGTGCTAGATTTCCAGAATTGACATTTCAAAAGCAACATTTCCAAAACATGTGAAAATATGTGTCAACGTGAAAAAAAAACATCTTCAAAGATTCAACCGGTCGGGTGCTTTTCTCTCACGCATTGAGCGTCGCGGTGTACCAGTGGATACAGAGTCCGAGGTGATTCCTTTGGGTCGCGGTGTACCAGTGGATAGTGGTCCGAGGTGATTCCTTTGGGTCGCGGTGTACGTTATCAGAGCCAGCTTAATCAAAAGTTGGTGCACGATAAGACGTCCAACAGTCGATGTATCAACATTGGCCCAATGTATCAACGCGTTTATTCACTCTGCCAATCAAGGCCCGATTCACAGCAGCGCCATCCGAGGTCTGGCGTAGGGGTCCAACCCGGTCCCGGTGTAGGGATTCAACGGTGAATATTTGCACTGCATACATGACAGCTGCAGACTGCCGATCTGAGGGATGAGGAATGGAGCGGCAGAGAGTGGAGTCATCAGCAAAGAGATAGAGAGTCGGGAAGATCATTGATGAAGACCAGAAAAAGCACAGGGCCCAGAACACTACCTTGAGGAACTCCAGCCGGAATAGGAAGGGGGAGATTAGAGAATTCCATTCAGGGCCACACGTTGACTGCGACCGGTGAGGAAGTCCGCAAGCCATGCGTGGAGGTTTCCATGGATACCATAAGAGGAGAGTTTGGTGAGCAGAGTGGGCGTGCCAGACCGTGTCGAAGGCACGTGATATGTCAAGGGAGACATCTCTAATTTCCTGTTTGGCATTGAGGACCTCTATCCATTGTTGAGACAGCAGAAGCAACATGTCCAGAGTAGAGTGACCTGGTCTGAATCCAAATTGATGATCAGAGATCAAGCCATTGGAGAAGAGGAAGGATTTGATATCCGAAGCAATGATGGATTCCATGACATTGCTGATGATTGGGAGCAGGCTGATTGGTCTGTAGTTGCAAGGATCTGTTTTTGCACATTTTTTGTGTACAGCGGTAATGTTGTCTGATTTCCAAGCTGATGGCAGATGACCTTGAGCAACAGAGAGGGTGAAAAGAACAGAGAGAGGGAGTGAAATGTATTACAAAAGCCGGTCTTGAGATTTCGCAACACCCAATCAAGCCTTTTGATAAGGAATGAAACGTCATTGGTCATTGATGACGTCATTGGTCACGTGGTTCGGCCGCCATATTTGTTTTAACACAAAAGCCTTAAAAAAACACTGAAAATACATCCTGGCGAGGGTCTGCAATCTCTGATTGCTCTTTCTATTTTTTGTTTGTTTTATGCTTTTGCTGTATTCTTTTGAAACTTGTTTTGGTTTTATTCTGTTTTGTATTTTTATAATAAAACAGAGTCAAAGTCTCAGTCTCAGTCTCTCTTTTTTTTTTCTTTTTTTTTCTGTTTCTCTCTCTCTCTCTCTCTCTCTCTCTCTCTCTCTCTCTCTCTCTCTCTCTCTCTCTCTCTCTCTCTCTCTCTCTCTATCTATCTATCTATCTATCTCTATCTCTCTATCTATCTCTATCTCTCTCTCTATTTCTCTTTCTCTCTCTCTCTCTCTCTCTTTCTCTATCTCTCTCTCTCTCGATTTCTCTATCTCTCTCTCGCGCCCTCTACCCTCCATCTCATCTCCTTTACTGTAAATTTATTCCCTTGCCAGTTGTGCCCATTTGTTGCCCCACTACCCCAATGCCAATGTAACCTTGCTCTTTCAGGAGCCTGACTCTTATAATAAAAGAAAAGTATATATGTTATTTTTGTTCATGAAGCTGGGACTATTATGGCATTGTGGTTGTTGAAACATGGTAGGTCAAAAAGGCTTTCAAGACTCTTTACAGTTTGAAAGCATAATAAATTGTGCTTTTCAAATCACCTTTTACACAAGAAGTCCTGACATCATCATATTGTAATTACAGTACGTGCTCTAATTAGCCCGTCCCATTTTTACCATTTGAACTATTGTCAGAAAATTTTCACCGAAGCTTTATTATGATAATACGGGGAAGGAAAATTAATAATTTTTTCAAAATATCAAAAGGTTAAAGGTCAGCAACGTCTAAAATCATCAATTTTCATCCAACCTGAAATTTCAAAAAATTACCATTTGAATTTTGTCATCAAATTTTCAACAAAGCTATATTATGATAATATGGAGAACGAAAATTAATAATTTGGTCAAAAGGTCAAAGGTCAGCATTACATAAAATCGGCATTTTTCATCCAATTGACCTGAAATTTTAAGAATTTTCATATTGGGTCACTGAATTGGTCCACCAATCAAAAGCTACAAGCCGAATGTATTTTGAGATCAAAAGGCCAAAGGTCAAATCTGCGTAAAATCATCAATTTTCACCCGATTTACCTGAAATTAAAAAAAAAATTGCATATTGGGTCACTGAATTGGTTCACCAATCATAAGCTACAAGCAGATTGTTTTTTGGATTGAACGGTCGAAGGTCAAGGTTGCATAAAAGTGTCAATTTTCATCCAATTTACCTGAAATTTTAAGAATTTGCATACTGGGTCACAGAATTGGTCAACCAATCAAAGGCTAGAAGCTGATTATTGTTTTTAGATCTAAAGCTCAAAAAGGGCAAGGCTGCATAAAATCATCAATTTTCATTTTGTGTTTTTACCTCCACCACCAAAGGTGGATGGTGCCTCCACCACCAAAGGTGGATGGAGGTTATGTTTTCACCCCTGTCTGTCCGTTTGTCTGTTTGTATGTCCGTTTGTTTGTGAACAAGATATCTCAAAAAATTGACGACGGATTCAGACGAAAATTGTCAGAGATGTAGCGCATGTGACAAGGACGAAATGATTAGATTTTGGTGAAGATCCAGATTCGGATCCGGCTAGTATAAAATTTTTAATTGATTTTTCACCATTGGGAGATTTGGCCAAAAACGATACATAGCAGGATATCTCAAAAAGTTATGGACGAGTTGACTAAACTTAGTGGGCAGTTTGTGTGTGTGACAAGGAAGAATCGATTTTGGTGAGATCCAGATCCGGATATTATAATTTTTTCAGTAATTCTTCACCATTGCGAGATAGGACCAAAAACAATATATAGCAGGATATCTCAAAAAGTTGTGGACGGATGATTTTGATTAAATATTTGATTCTGTATTGTGATTTTCTGGTCTACTCTATGATACAAAACGTAAACTGTTCACGTGGCGGAGGTATGCTTTCCACTGAGTGACATTCTAGAACTGTATTTTTACTCTCGCCAGGGAGTAATGCATTCGATCGTGTCCGTGTGTGTGTGTGTGTGTGCGTGTGTGTTCATGTGTTCGTGAACAAGATATCTGGAAAAGTTTTGAACGGATTTGGATGAAAGTTGGTGGGATGATTGCACTTGGGATAATGAAGAATTGATTAGTTTTTGGTGAAGCTTAGGAAATTATTCCGGATCCATGAAGTTTTTTGGGGAATTTTTTGGGGAATTTTTTTTTCTGTTTTCCTTTAAAAACCATTTTCTCTGCAATAATTGGACCGATTGAGAGCAAACTTTTACCATAGGAGGGACTCGGTCTGCAGAATATATTAATGGTAATTATGACGTCACAGGTCACGTGGTTCGGCCGCCATATTGTTTTGAGTGAAAAACACTAAAATCCAATTTTCTCCAAAACGCCTGAACAGATCGAGGCCAAACATTGCAGGCAGAATCGCATACATATGACGAACAAAAATGTCAGCGAGCATGACGTCATGCATCACATGGTTTCAGAGTTATGACGTTTTTAAGCACAAACATTTAAAACCTAGCTCCTCCCTCATTTGTGATCCAATCGAGGGGAAACTTCACAAATCTATTCAGCATATCAGTCTACTAAAACGTCCTTTTGGAATTTGCGATAGGTCACGTGGTTTGGCAGATATCGTTAATTAAACGCGAATAATAAAAACATTTATATCTCTTGAACCACTTAATCGATCACGTGAAACTTCACACTGTAGTAGAAGTCATGAGGAGTAAAAAGTCTGCAAAATCTGAAGATGATTGGATGTACGGTCTGGAAGCTGGAAGTTGTTATTGCGTGAAGAAGAAGTCTTCGACTGTGGACGATTAATTATTTATCACATGTACAGACTTGCAGGCATCGTTTGACACAATGTCCCGGGTTAATTTGAACCTCAAATAAAATTATAATTCCAGATTTGTCAATGGCTGAGGTATATAATTAACAAACGAATAAAACAGATTTGGCAAAATTCGAACTTTTTGAAAAAAGATCGCATATTCACCCAGGTTGTGAGAGGCTGAAGAAGAAGAAACCTCGCATGGGTTTCCCAGACCAAAACATAATTCTGGCTATGCGATTTTCATGTTTATTTATCTATATATCTACATATCTGGGCAGTGTCTGTTGTCACTGAACTACTCCCCGAAACTTTTGTTTCCGTGGTTGTGAAGTGTTTTTAATAACGTGGTGGTGGTTTTGAATCACGTGGTGGTGAGGTATTTTGAATTATGTGGTGGTGAGGTGTAAAATGATGTGGTGGTGGGGTGTTTTTAAATCACGTGGCTGTGAGGTGTTTTTAATTTCGTGGCTGTGAGGTGTTTTTAATTTCGTGTTTCGTGGCTGTGAAGTGTTTTTAATTTCGTGTTTTGTGGCTGTGAGGTGTTTTTAATCTTCTATATATTCTAAATATATATATCTGTGCAGTGTCTGTCTTGTGTTGTCTTGTCTTGTGTTGTCACTAAACTACACCCTCAAACTTTTGTGAAATCGTACTATTCCAACTTGACCCACGGCGGGAGTATGCGCTCTACTGAGTGGCGTTCTAGTTTAAACCGTTTTCATTATTTTGAGCATCCGGAAGAAGAAGACGTGTAAATGATGATGTCATAGTTAATGATGATGTTAATGATGATGTCAAAGGTTCCTCCATTATGACGTCATAATTCGACAAGTACAAAACTTTATCCGATCAAGATGAAATTTCTTGAGCATCATGTAGGCATAATTATTCATTTATATTGTTACAGATCTGGGACGACGGCTCTCCCGTTAGCAAGGGGGGGTTAACCCCTTGTCCATTATACTGGCCGTCGCCGATCCTGGGGTCTGTGACGTCACTGGTGGTCAGCCACGACCAGGGTAATCGGGCCAGAGACCCCAAAAAAAGACCCCCCGATTACCTGCTTACTGTGACCTCCCAACCAGCGAGGAGACAGCCCCGCCCGAGTCGCGACGGTAATGCTAATGGACACGCCGAGCAAAGCGAGTCACGACCCAGGCCGTTAACAATTATTACTAACCCGATTATAGCAGTTTTAAACGTGCCACGTAAACCAATGGAAAGAAAAGACTAAAGCAAGTGGATGAAGACGAAACCAAAGCTTGGAGAAAGAGCACACATTTATTGTAACAAACACCAGAGGAAAAGAAAGATCAAAGCTGTACAAAGATAGATGGATGTAAAAAGAACACAGGGCAGCCTTATCTATACAATCTTACTTATACCCAGGACAGAACAAAGACAGACTCACATGGGGATGATGACAGGAATGGCAGGAGAAGGTCCGTTCAGCTGGCAAAGGCGGCCGGTTCGGCTCGTTCAGCCGTCGAGGTTCCGTTCCGACCTCGCGTCGTGGTTTAAAGCGAACCCGACAACCGCTGGAACCAACGTGGTTGCGTCGATGCCACGACCCTCTCGCTCTCTCAGTAATGATGGGATTTCCTCTCAGGCATGGCACGATCTCTCGTGGCAGGCAACCCTCTTGTGCTGTGCATGCATCACCTCTGCTGGTCTCAAGCCTTCTCTCATCCCACTCCTGACACCAAATTGTTACGGCCCACGGATAAGATGTTGTGTTTGCCGAGCGGATGGCCCCGCGGTCGTACAGTTACCCCGACTAACCCGATTCCCGAACGTTGGCCGGATCGCGCCACAGATATTCAATAGGGAAAAGACTAAGGCGACACGGATGTGAAGAAGAAGCAGACAAAAAGGTTGGAAATACGAATATAATTTATTTGCTATTTACAGGCTCAAAAAAACCAAGGAGAAGGAAAGATAATAAAATAATATACAGAAGATATTAGAGACACAGTGCAAATTCCTTATACAAGCTTAATTAAATACCCAGGACAGAACAAACAAAACAAACTCACGTACACAAGAAGGGTGGAAAGGCAGGAGGTGGATGGCTGGAGGGAGAGGAAGGTCCAAGGGGGTCCTGCAGCACGATCGGCGCGTTTAGCAGCCGCCGTTCCTTCGCGGCCCTGCTCAAAACCACCGTCCAGGCCCCAAGCGGCTGTTGTTGCTGCTGTGGCCGCCGCTGCTGCTGCTGTTGTCTGTTGCTGCGGCGGTGGACGTCGCGCGCTTTTCCAGGACTACAACAGGCTTCTTGCTGTTAACTACTGCTCAGTCCAACCTTGGCGAGCAAGGCGACGAATAGCAGGCTTTGTGCTTTCCGGGATGTCCTCTCCTTGGATGTTCTCTATGTTCTCTTTCTTGGTCCAACCACTCTTTCTCTCTCTGGGTCCAATCACTCCTCACCACCGACCACCCTTTCTCTCTCTTGGTGTAATCACTCCTCACCACCGACCACTCAACGCAACCCTTTTGCTTCTTGCGCGCGCGCCTTTATAACGCCTCCGGCGATCCAGCCGCCGGCCTTCAGGACACGCCCATCGGTGTGCTCACCTCGGCCCTGGTTGGTCGCGCGACCCTCTGGCTCCGCCCTTGATGACGATGGGCGGGCACGCCCGTCTTCCCCGACCCGAGCACATGTTCAATGGTGGTTTTCGAGGGGATGTAATTGGCAATCGAGGCTTGGCAATGAAAGTTTTGGGAGTGGGAATGGGGAATGAAAGGAATCTATCTATTTCACTTGGTGCAATGGAGTGTCATCTTAATGGGAGACAGGGCCTTACCCTAATACACATAATAAAGATATAACTATCAACCAGGGGGAAATCTATGATTGGCTGACGTGTATGCTTTATGGACTAATTATGGGACGCCCTTTGACCTTTTTACATAACGGAGGTATTGACAAGGAATCATTACATTTTACAGAGGGTGATATTTACAACAATTTACTATACAATACAACACAATAAAAAAAACACAATCCTCGTATCCACAACAATATATATCTCTATATATCTATATTATATATATATATATATATATATATATATATATATATATATATATATATATATATATATATATATATATATATATATATTGTCACGTAACCGTGATTAACACCACAGTTACGGATGGCCGATTTGCGAGACTTTAACTCCCGAGGCGAAAACTCAATGGCGGATTCAAGCTCAACACAAAGTTAAGCGCGCAGAATGGCGCACGGCGAAGCTCCCCCCCCCCCCGCCGCCTTATCTATTACAATCAAACACCCAGGAAACTGCGTTCAGATATATATATAAAATAATACAAGGATTTATTATGGAAAAGTAAAGCCAGTGAAAAAGCCCGCCGGTAAATCTAATAAATCGAATAAGCCTAAATTGGGATCCCAGACACAACAGATATCAAACACGATACGAGGGAGGTGAATACGAAAATAACACGTCTCGTCGTTCAAAATGTACGCGGATGCGGCTTATCTTGTCTGTCTTTCGTCGCCTTTGTGGCGGCCGCCCAACACCGCTCCTTTCGGCCCGATCGCACACCACGAGGTCCCTCGCTCCAAGTTCCACAAGGCCTCCTCCAAGCACCACGCGTCCGACGCAGGCCAGCGGCTCCACACGAGGCCGATCTCCACAAGGTCCGTGCACCAAAGGTTCGACGTAAGCTGCACAAAGCAAGCGAACTCCACTTGGCTCGACTCTCTTTTGGGAGTGCTGGCAGCCAAGTGCCAACTGCCAACGAACTGCGACCAACGAACCTCGAACTGCTCACGAACTGTTGCGAACTCCCGTGTGCTCTGTGTGCTACCGAACTCTCTCTCTGCGAACTGCCACTGTTCCACGAACTGCCTCAACTCCCAACTCTGTGTGCTCGGTGTGCGAACGAACTCTCCACCAACTCTGTGTGCTCGGTGTCCTCGGTGTGCCAACTGCCGACTGCCCGAAATGGCGTCCGACCGTCGCATATATTGGTGGCCGATGACGTCACATTGGCGCACTCCTCAGCCAATCACAGCCTCCCAACTCGCCGGCTCGCCCCGGCCACGCCCTCTGCGGCCTGCTCCACTCTCGCTCACCGACCCCCGCGGTCCTTGTGTAACACGTGCCAGGCGAGGTTTGTAGGCCTTGGAGGTGTCCATTTATTACGAAGTCATTGTCAGGGAAAGGAATTATTTAATGTTGCGCTAAGGACCTAACTAATGTTTATGTGGTTTGCAGTGCCATAATGGACAAAGGTTTGACTACTAGGTGAGACTCACAGGGGCGTTACCTTTAACCCCTCACTATTTAACACTCGAATCTCCAGGTAGATCCACAATCATACATCTTACCCCGACAAACGCCGAAACATCAATAACTTATTACATGTAGAGTCCCTGTCACGACAGCCGAATACCTACCTATTCAGATCTACCTAGCTCTAGATGTTGCTCTACCAAATTCATAACAATATATATAGATATATATATATATATATATATATATATATATATATATATATATATATATATATATATATATATATATATATATATCGCTCTCTCCCAGTATATATATATGTACATATATATCGTCATTTATATCGTCATTTATATCGTCATAAACATCATAAACATAAACGTTATATCGTCATAAACAAGTCGAACATGTCTTTCAATCCTGACAAATCTCACACTCTTACGATGTCTCTCCAAAAAGACCGACTGGACAACCCTCCCATCCACTTTCTGAATAATCCTCTCCAAGAAGTTCTGTCACTCAAGCTTTTGGGTCTCACTATTTGCCATGATCTTTCCTGGGAAAACCACATTTCCAATCTGGCCTCCATAGCCAGTCGCCGACTGGGCATCCTCTGTCGTGCAAAGTCCTTCCTTGGCACACCTGAACTCCACACCACATACAAGGCTTTCACCTTGCTCCCCCAGCTCTCTCTGGGCTCTGTCCCTCAAATATTCCTGCAGGTCGCACAAGATCTGCCTGCAACCCTCTTATGGTTAAACTGCCAAAATCAAGACTCTCTGCTCACCTTCACTCCTTCATTCCTCTTTTCTCCCACCTCTGAAACAAACTCCCTCACTCTCTTCAATCCCACTCCTCCCTCCAGGTCTTTAAAACAGCTGTTCACCACCATCTCTTATCTTCCCCCATCCAAAACCTTGATCTTTTCCACCCCCGCTAATTTCACCCCAAAGCCACTTTTTTGAAATACCAACTTCTTTCCTGGAAGTCCTTGGTGTCCTTGTGTTTATACTTCTACCAGCCCCCTCCCCCTTCCCACGCCTCCTCCCCCAAAGCCCTCTCCCTCCCACACATCTCCCGATGTCCCTGCTCTCAAATGTTGTGTTTGTGTGCTTCCCCTTCTTTCCCTATCTTGTCCACTGCTCCCTCTTTTTGTATATTTTGTTTGTCTGTTTGATTTTTTTTTTGTGATAAATGTTCGCTCTTTCACGAGCCTCTATTCTGTATACAAAAAAAACACAAAAAAAAACAATTGACATAAGAGTCATTTATATATCTCTCTCTCTCTCACAATATCTATATATCTCTATCTCTATCTATATTATAATAGCCGTAGATGATTCTGTCTGTCTGTCTGTCTATCTGTTGGGTGTCTGTCCGGGGTGTGGCTTACTCGGTTTGCAGAGTAGCTCCACCCATAGCTCCACCCATTCTGGGAGTGGCTATAAACAAATATCCACCATTTTATTAACTCGCATAGCTTTGAGTCCTGTTTTGTAGGCCCGTGGTGTCTTGCTCTCCCCCAGTTTTATTTCAAATCAAATTCGATAAATCATTTCATTTTTCACAGTCGCTAACATAGTTTTAGACTCGGTTGAAAAAAAACGGGAAGAAAATCCGATGAAAGTTGCCGTTTATAGAACGAAATGAATTCTCAAAGGCCTGTAACTTCAAGGCCATTGAGTCTCTCTCACGCCTTTATCTCCAATCTAACTCACCATATGATTTCATTTTTATCGATGGTTTTACTTTTAGACTCGGTGTCAGCAATAATTGAGAACAATCCACACACGCGGGAAAATGCAGAGATATATTTTTTAAAATCGCGTCATGGTGTATCATACACCGCCCAACATGACACCGCCGGCAATGTGTCGATATATATTAAAAATTCGCTTTTGCTTTTCCGTTAAGATATATTACTATTTCGTTTGATGATAGTCGTCACAAAAACGTCAACAATGATGCCGACATATATTTCTTCGTTTTTATTTCATTCAACATATTAGCCGGAAGTAAAATATGTTTCAGGAAATTACCGAGAGATATTTCTTCGTTTTTTTTATTAGTTATGTGCGCATACACTTTAAATAGGTTTATTTGAAATCTTTAATTTTCCACAAACATTCCACACACGCGGGAAAATGCAGAGATATATTTTTTAAAATCGCGTCATGGTGTATCATACACCGCCCAACATGACACCGACGGCAATGTGTCGATATCTATTTTAAATTCGATATATCATTTCATTTTTCACAGTCGCTAACATAGTTTTAGACTCGGTTGAAAAAAAACGAGAAGAAAATCCGATGAAAGTTGCCGTTTATAGAACGAAATGAATTCTCAAATGCCTGTAACTTCAAGGCCATTGAGTCTCTCTCACGCCTTTATCTCCAATATAACTCACCATCATGGTTTTAGACTCGGTGTCAGCAACGCGGGAAAACGCAGAGATATATTTTTAAAAATACACCATATCACCGCCCAACAGCCAACAAGTATCATACACCGCCCAACATGACACAGACGTCAACATTTCGACATTATCGCTTTTTCTTTAAACCGAGCCGAACCGAATAAACCGAGTGAATTCACCGTTTACCTTTGGTGACAGTCGTCACAAAACGACATATATTTCTTCGTTTTTATTTCATTCAACATTTTTAGCCGGAAGTAAAATTACCGAGAAATTACCGAGTTCAGGAAATTACCGAGACATATTTCTTCGTTTTTTTATTTATTAGTTATTTGCGCATACACTTTAAATAGGTCTATTTGAAATATTAAATTTTCACAATGTAATTTACTTGCCATTTGTCATTTGATAATTATGAGACACTTCCTATTGAGGATCGTGACAATTCATGCGGTGCGTGGAAACTTCCATTTCCAAAATGGATGAAGAACGCAGACCTGAACAGGATGCAGCTAGAAAACGAATGAGAAGGGCGAACGAGTCCGTCGTCGAACGTCAATGCAGACTTGAACAGGATGCAGCCAGAAAACGAATGAGACGGGAGAACGAGTCCGTCGACGAACGTCAATGCAGACTTGAACAGGTTGCAGCAAGAAAACGAATGAGACAGGAGAACGAGACAGTTGAGGAACGTGAACACCGACTCGCACAGGATGCTGCTGCAACAACGATGAGGAGGGAGAACGAGACCCTCGACGAACGTGAACACAGACTCGCACAGGATGCTGCTGCAACAACGATGAGGATGGAGAACGAGACCCTCGACGAACGTGAACACAGACTCGCACAGGATGCTGCTGCAACAACGATGAGGAGGGAGAACGAGACCCTCGACGAACGTGAACACAGACTCGCACAGGATGCTGCTGCAACAACGATGAGGAGGGAGAACGAGACCCTCGACGAACGTGAACACAGACTCGCACAGGATGCTGCTGCAACAACGATGAGGAGGGAGAACGAGACCCTCGACGAACGTGAACACAGACTCGCACAGGATGCTGCTGCAACAACGATGAGGAGGGAGAACGAGACCCTCGACGAACGTGAACACAGACTCGCACAGGATGCTGCTGCAACAACGATGAGGTGCGAGAACGAGACCGTCGATGAACGCCAACACAGACTCGCACGGCATGCTGAGCAACAAAGACGTTGGAGTGCTCAGCAAACATATACAACCGCAGCCATAATGAATCCGGCCGAAGTATCCGATAATATTGTTCAAGAGCATAAATGCGGTCCAATGACGTCACCATGTGTGTACTGTTCTGCACACCATTTCACAAATGAATCAACAGGACAAGGGGATGGATTTACACTGTGTTGTTCCAAGGGAAAAGTTAAATTGCCTCCACTATTTGCCGTACCTGCTCGACTGCAACAACAGAATCAGGGTGACGATGGAAAATGTCGCAACTTCCGAGACAATATCCGGAATTACAATTCGGCATTAGCTTTTGCATCAATGGGTGCTCAGATCTCATCTCCTCCAGGAAATGGACCATACTGTTTCAAAATCCACGGTCAAATTTACCATCGCTGTGGTCCATTACATCCATCACATGTACATGAACAAGCACAATTTGCACAATTATTTATTTTGGATACAGCTCAAGCTACAAAGGAACGTATGAATCGACCTGAGAATCACAGATGTTTGCAAGAATTGATGGCAGAACTGCACAACATACTATCTGACGTTAATCCTTATGTCACATGTTACAAGACTATGTTCGAGCGTGAACAGGAAGAAATCAGGAAAGCTGTCCTTGAAGATCGCCTCCCTTCTACCTTGGAAATGCATTTTCGTCGACTGTGTGCAGACGACCAAAGACGTTACAACATACCAACTGCTGATGAAATTGCTGCTGTCTTCGTTAGTGGACAAGATGGTGAACCACCTGCAAACAGGGATTTCCAGGTTCATTTGCATGACCAGGGCTTACACAATCTCTCTCCACTTTCCTCTCACATTGATCCCATGACATATCCCATTCTCTTTCCACATGGCGAGCCTGGATGGATGATAAACATGCCTCACCAGCGACAGACTGCGGTTCGAAACAAGGTAACTCATCGTGAATTCTATGCCTACCGACTGGCTATTCGAAATGAATTCAGCACTATCCATTCTTCGGGGAAATTGTTCCAGCAGTATGTTGTCGACGGATATTGCAAGGCAGAAGCAAATCGACTGCAATACTTCAAACAAAATCAGGAAACCCTTAGAGCCATGGAATACAGAGGACTACTGGACCACGTCCAGAACGTTGCTGCTGATAACCAACGTCCTGTCGGTCGTATCGTCATTTTGCCGTCGAGTTTTGCAGGGAGTCCCAGAGCTATGCAGCAGAACTACCAAGATGCTATGGCCATTGTTCGCAAATTCGGAAAACCAGATCTTTTCATCACGTTCACGTGTAATCCAAAATGGACAGAGATACAAGAAAACATCGGCCAACACCAACGAGCTGAAGGCAGACCAGATTTAGTGGCACGCGTGTTTCATCTGAAATTAAAAGAGTTAATCGACGATATAACGAAGAAGCACGTGTTGGGCAAAGTACGTGCATTTCTCTACGTCGTCGAGTATCAGAAGCGTGGCCTACCGCATGCCCACATATTACTCATGCTGTGCCAAGAAGATAAAATTTGTACCGCTGAAGACATTGACAGAATTGTTTCCGCACAAATTCCTAATTCAAATGAGTCACCAGAGATCCATTCCTTGGTGAAGTCTCACATGATACATGGTCCGTGTGGCAATTTAAATCGCCATTCGATTTGTGTGAAAGATGGAGTGTGCAGTAAAGGCTTTCCAAAAGCGTATGCTGCAGAGACACTTGCGAGCATAGATGGCTATGCCCTTTACAAGCGTCCCCCAAATGGACCCACCATAACCGTTCATGGAACCGATGTTGATTGCCAATATGTCGTCCCATTCAATGCTTATTTACTGAAGAAGTACAGAGCACACATCAACATTGAGGTTTGCGCAAGCATAAAGAGTATAAAGTACTTATTTAAATATGTGTACAAGGGACATGACTGTGCCAGCATCGAAATTCGAGAGCGCGGGAGAGTGGAGGTGGACGAAATAAAGACCTATTTGGACTGTAGATATGTCAGTGCCCCAGAGGCAGCATGGAGATTGATGGAATTTGAAATGCACAAACAGTCCCATTCCATCACCAGACTTGCGGTACACTTACCTGAATTGCAGACTGTTGTGTTCAGGGATGGTAACGAGGAAGAAGCCATTGTACGACATAGGGGTACAACACTTACAGCTTGGTTTCAGTTAAACCAGAGAGACCCTGAGGCACGAAGTTATCTGTACCATGACATTCCAAAATATTACGTATTTGAAGATGGACGAAAGACATGGAAACTTCGACGCCGGGGCGGCAACAAGGTTATCAGACGCATGGTTTCGGCAAGCCCTATGGACATTGAGCGCTTTCATCTTCGTGTACTCCTGCTGCACTGCCCTGCTAAAACATCATTTGAAGATCTCAGAACCGTAGATGGAGCAGTTTGTGAAACATACAAGGATGCAGCCAGGAAATTACATTTAACAGAAGATGATACAGAATGGGACAGGTCCTTAGCTGATGGAGTTATCTTTGCCATGCCACAACAATTGAGATCTCTTTTTGCAACCCTATGCATATTCTGCACACCAACAGACACGTCGGCACTGTGGGAAAAATATAAAAACGACCTTTGCGAAGATTTTGTGCACAGCGGCCATATCTTGGAACAAAGTATTTTCATGGCATTGCGAGAAATACAGTCCTTCCTCCTGAGACATGGACAGACCTTGGAAGCATTTCAGTTACCAGTACCTCCAGACACTGTTGAAGATCTTTCGAGCGATGATTATCAGTATGTACCGGGAGATGAACATGAAAAAGGTGAAAACAACAGACAACTACTAAATGATGACCAAATCAAAATTGTAGATGAGGTCCTACAGGCCGTTCATTGTAGGGACCAGTACACAGGCAACCGGTTGTTTTTCGTTGATGGACCGAGCGGAAGTGGCAAGACCTTTCTCTATAATACGCTTCTGCACATCTTGCAAGGCCAGTGTCGTTTGGTTCTTCCAATGGCGTACTCGGGCATTGCAGCAACATTGCTAGCAGGGGGCCGTACATCGCACCATCGATTTAAATTGCCAGTGCCCATTTTGGAAAACTCCACATGCAACATATCACCTACGAGTAAAGATGCAGATACTCTAAGGAAGGCCAACCTATTCATTTGGGATGAAGCACCTATGGCTCCAGCATATGCTTTAGCGGCTGTTGATCGATGTCTCCGGGATGTAACCAGCAACAACATTCCTTTTGGTGGAAAGGTCTTACTTCTTGGTGGGGACTTCAGGCAGGTTTTGCCCGTTGTACCTCGCGCTGCACCTGCAGCAATCATCGCCACATGCATCAAGCGTAGCAAGTTGTGGCCAAAGTTCAAACTGCTGAACTTAAAATCAAACATGAGAGCTAATGATGACGAAGAATTCTCAAAATGGTTACTGTCGGTTGGAAATGGGACTGTGGAAACAATTCCTGACTCAGATTTAATACGACTGCCTGATCGTATCTGTGTAGAAGACAACATGTCTTTAGCAGAGGCTGTTTTTGGTAATTTGAACGAAATCCATTCAAACTATGATGCGCTGGCACAACGAGCCGTGTTGTGTCCAAAGAATGAATCCACATTTGTGATCAACGATGAGATACTGGATGCATTTCCTGGGGAAGAAAAGACGTACTTCAGCGCTGATTCCATTGTCTGTGATGACCCTGAAGAGGCACTAAATTATCCTATGGAATTCCTAAATCAATTAACTCCTTCTGGAATGCCATTGCACAAACTTCGTCTCAAAGATGGTGCTGTCATCATGTTACTCCGTAACTTTGATCCGAAACAGGGACTGTGCAATGGTGCAAGATTGGTTGTTAAAAGATTGTTGCCAAACATAATAGATGGAGAAATAATTTCTGGCAGTCACAAAGGAACACGCACATTTTTACCCAGGATTAGTATTGCACCTTCCGATACAACACTACCATTCGTACTCAAACGCCATCAATTTCCAGTTCGTGTGGCATTCTCTTTCTCAATAAACAAGAGTCAAGGTCAAACATTACACAAAGTTGGGATTTACCTACCAGAACCCGTCTTCAGCCATGGCCAATTACATAGGTGGGCGCGATTCGGAAAATTTTAAGTCCGCTTACCGCTTATCCGCTCCGCCAGCCCGTGTAGTCCGATTCGCTTATCCACTTCAGCGGCCGAAAATCTTAGTCCGCTTACCGCTTATCCGCTTCGATTCGATTTTTTAAAAGCGCTTCGACGTTTTTAAAGCGATTTTTGACGTTTCTAAAGGGAATTTAATGCTTTTTAAGCCTAAATAGCCATTTCTAACTACTACAAAGACAAACAAAGCTTTTAAGATCAAAAATATACATTTTTATTTAAATAAAATTTATTCAAAATTTATTGAAATAAAGTTTTCCACTCGACTCTACTCTACTCTACAGTTAATTTAAATATAATTTTAATATATGCAAGTTACATTAAAGAAAAATCAATTTGCCCGTCCTTTCTTTGACAAGAGAGTCTACTAGTCAACAGACTAGCACTAGCAGTCTGTTGACTAGTCCTCGTCTTCCTCCTCCACCTCGTGGGCCTTCTTGAGGATTTGGAGGTTGCCCTTCATGAAGACGAGGGCCTCGAAGTTCGGTGCAGCCAGGGCCGACCTCTTAGGCCTGAGGATGTCCGACCCGTAGCTGAACACGCCCTCGACCGAGGCAGAGCTCGGGAGCGGCGTGTTATGCCTGAGAAATAGAGTTACCCAAGCATCACGGAACTCGAGCGGGAAGAGATTGGGCGAGAGCTGTAACGTTTGGTTATTCAGACACAAACAAGTCAACAAGATGGCGGGCCAACGGACTGCCGTTTATTCGTCATGGTGTCGTGAACATGCCGTAAACCATGACGTGAACATAACGTCATGATGTAATGCGTTATGTTACAACCATGTCGTAAACCATGACGTGAACATAACGTTATGATATAATGCGTTATGTCGCAAGAGCCGAGTTGTTAGGGTTTCACTTATTATTCACTTAAATAAATATTCACAATTCTAGAGTAACGGCTCAGGCTAACAGCTGATTTGGCGAATCGCGATGCGCTTTAATTTTTCGGTAGTCCGCTTACGCTTATCCGCTTCGGTTTCCGGGGGTTGTTCCGATTCGCTTATCCGCTTCGAAAACGTTAGTCCGCTGCAGCGGATAAGCGGATAAGCGGACTTTCGAAGCGGACCGCCCACCTCTGGCCAATTATATGTTGCATTGTCGCGTGCTAAACGATTTGAGGATGTCAAGGTAAAGGTAGTCAGTAATGGCCAACAGGGAAAAATTGATGGCCGCAGTGGAATCTTCACCCGTAATGCTGTTTACCCGGAGGTCCTGCAGTGACACCATTCAGGCAACAAAAGGAGGTCACGAAGGAAAATAGTTAATTACTCCGACACATTTAGTTGCGGTGATTGAAAAATCACCGGACTATTGTTGCTGTTTTGATGCTTTTTACTGCTGTTTTCATGCTTTTTCACTGCTGTTTTGATGCTTTTTCAGTGCTGTTTTTTCACAGCTGTTCTGATGCTTTTTCACTGCTGTTTTGATGCTTTTTCACTGCTGTTTTGATGCTTTTTCAGCTGTTTTGATGCTTTTTCACTGCTGTTTTGACGCTTTCCACTGTTGTTTTGATGCTTTTTCACTGCTGTTTTGATGTTGTTTCACAGCTGTTCTGATGCTTTTTTGCCGTTTTGCCTAAAAATCTCATTTCAAAAAAAAAAATTCCAAAAAAATCTCACAATGATGACATATAATTCAACGAAAACGTTGAAGCAACCGCATAATATTACGGTGTTGTTTAACTCTGAGTGAGAATAGTTCTAAATTTTTAAAACTTTCTTCTGATATTTGTGATTTCTTTCAAACAAACTGTATTTCCCATCTACACGGGCATGTATGTATTCCTATTAACGTTATGTAAAGTACATAAATTGTGTGGATTACATCATTTGTGGATGTGATCAATTATTGCCAGTAACCATTTTATATAACTGAATGTGCAGGTGCAGCATCTAACTCAATATGTCGAAATGTCACACACATCCATGCCCGTGGGATTCCCACGGGTGACCCCGCTAGTATCTCTATATATCTCCATATAATCTATACACATATATATATATATATAAGCTATAGATATATATATAAGCTATATATATAAGCTATATATATATCTATATATATATATATATATATATATATATATATATCTATATTATAATAGCCGTAGATGATTCTGTCTGTCTGTCTGTCTATCTGTTGGGTGTCTGTCCGGGGTGTGGCTTACTCGGTTTGCAGAGTAGCTCCACCCATAGCTCCACCCATTCTGGGAGTGGCTATAAACAAATATCCACCATTTTATTAACTCGCATAGCTTTGAGTCCTGTTTTGTAGGCCCGTGGTGTCTTGCTCTCCCCCAGTTTTATTTCAAATCAAATTCGATAAATCATTTCATTTTTCACAGTCGCTAACATAGTTTTAGACTCGGTTGAAAAAAAACGGGAAGAAAATCCGATGAAAGTTGCCGTTTATAGAACGAAATGAATTCTCAAAGGCCTGTAACTTCAAGGCCATTGAGTCTCTCTCACGCCTTTATCTCCAATCTAACTCACCATATGATTTCATTTTTATCGATGGTTTTACTTTTAGACTCGGTGTCAGCAATAATTGAGAACAATCCACACACGCGGGAAAATGCAGAGATATATTTTTTAAAATCGCGTCATGGTGTATCATACACCGCCCAACATGACACCGCCGGCAATGTGTCGATATATATTAAAAATTCGCTTTTGCTTTTCCGTTAAGATATATTACTATTTCGTTTGATGATAGTCGTCACAAAAACGTCAACAATGATGCCGACATATATTTCTTCGTTTTTATTTCATTCAACATATTAGCCGGAAGTAAAATATGTTTCAGGAAATTACCGAGAGATATTTCTTCGTTTTTTTTATTAGTTATGTGCGCATACACTTTAAATAGGTTTATTTGAAATCTTTAATTTTCCACAAACATTCCACACACGCGGGAAAATGCAGAGATATATTTTTTAAAATCGCGTCATGGTGTATCATACACCGCCCAACATGACACCGACGGCAATGTGTCGATATCTATTTTAAATTCGATATATCATTTCATTTTTCACAGTCGCTAACATAGTTTTAGACTCGGTTGAAAAAAAACGAGAAGAAAATCCGATGAAAGTTGCCGTTTATAGAACGAAATGAATTCTCAAATGCCTGTAACTTCAAGGCCATTGAGTCTCTCTCACGCCTTTATCTCCAATATAACTCACCATCATGGTTTTAGACTCGGTGTCAGCAACGCGGGAAAACGCAGAGATATATTTTTAAAAATACACCATATCACCGCCCAACAGCCAACAAGTATCATACACCGCCCAACATGACACAGACGTCAACATTTCGACATTATCGCTTTTTCTTTAAACCGAGCCGAACCGAATAAACCGAGTGAATTCACCGTTTACCTTTGGTGACAGTCGTCACAAAACGACATATATTTCTTCGTTTTTATTTCATTCAACATTTTTAGCCGGAAGTAAAATTACCGAGAAATTACCGAGTTCAGGAAATTACCGAGACATATTTCTTCGTTTTTTTATTTATTAGTTATTTGCGCATACACTTTAAATAGGTCTATTTGAAATATTAAATTTTCACAATGTAATTTACTTGCCATTTGTCATTTGATAATTATGAGACACTTCCTATTGAGGATCGTGACAATTCATGCGGTGCGTGGAAACTTCCATTTCCAAAATGGATGAAGAACGCAGACCTGAACAGGATGCAGCTAGAAAACGAATGAGAAGGGCGAACGAGTCCGTCGTCGAACGTCAATGCAGACTTGAACAGGATGCAGCCAGAAAACGAATGAGACGGGAGAACGAGTCCGTCGACGAACGTCAATGCAGACTTGAACAGGTTGCAGCAAGAAAACGAATGAGACAGGAGAACGAGACAGTTGAGGAACGTGAACACCGACTCGCACAGGATGCTGCTGCAACAACGATGAGGAGGGAGAACGAGACCCTCGACGAACGTGAACACAGACTCGCACAGGATGCTGCTGCAACAACGATGAGGATGGAGAACGAGACCCTCGACGAACGTGAACACAGACTCGCACAGGATGCTGCTGCAACAACGATGAGGAGGGAGAACGAGACCCTCGACGAACGTGAACACAGACTCGCACAGGATGCTGCTGCAACAACGATGAGGAGGGAGAACGAGACCCTCGACGAACGTGAACACAGACTCGCACAGGATGCTGCTGCAACAACGATGAGGAGGGAGAACGAGACCCTCGACGAACGTGAACACAGACTCGCACAGGATGCTGCTGCAACAACGATGAGGAGGGAGAACGAGACCCTCGACGAACGTGAACACAGACTCGCACAGGATGCTGCTGCAACAACGATGAGGTGCGAGAACGAGACCGTCGATGAACGCCAACACAGACTCGCACGGCATGCTGAGCAACAAAGACGTTGGAGTGCTCAGCAAACATATACAACCGCAGCCATAATGAATCCGGCCGAAGTATCCGATAATATTGTTCAAGAGCATAAATGCGGTCCAATGACGTCACCATGTGTGTACTGTTCTGCACACCATTTCACAAATGAATCAACAGGACAAGGGGATGGATTTACACTGTGTTGTTCCAAGGGAAAAGTTAAATTGCCTCCACTATTTGCCGTACCTGCTCGACTGCAACAACAGAATCAGGGTGACGATGGAAAATGTCGCAACTTCCGAGACAATATCCGGAATTACAATTCGGCATTAGCTTTTGCATCAATGGGTGCTCAGATCTCATCTCCTCCAGGAAATGGACCATACTGTTTCAAAATCCACGGTCAAATTTACCATCGCTGTGGTCCATTACATCCATCACATGTACATGAACAAGCACAATTTGCACAATTATTTATTTTGGATACAGCTCAAGCTACAAAGGAACGTATGAATCGACCTGAGAATCACAGATGTTTGCAAGAATTGATGGCAGAACTGCACAACATACTATCTGACGTTAATCCTTATGTCACATGTTACAAGACTATGTTCGAGCGTGAACAGGAAGAAATCAGGAAAGCTGTCCTTGAAGATCGCCTCCCTTCTACCTTGGAAATGCATTTTCGTCGACTGTGTGCAGACGACCAAAGACGTTACAACATACCAACTGCTGATGAAATTGCTGCTGTCTTCGTTAGTGGACAAGATGGTGAACCACCTGCAAACAGGGATTTCCAGGTTCATTTGCATGACCAGGGCTTACACAATCTCTCTCCACTTTCCTCTCACATTGATCCCATGACATATCCCATTCTCTTTCCACATGGCGAGCCTGGATGGATGATAAACATGCCTCACCAGCGACAGACTGCGGTTCGAAACAAGGTAACTCATCGTGAATTCTATGCCTACCGACTGGCTATTCGAAATGAATTCAGCACTATCCATTCTTCGGGGAAATTGTTCCAGCAGTATGTTGTCGACGGATATTGCAAGGCAGAAGCAAATCGACTGCAATACTTCAAACAAAATCAGGAAACCCTTAGAGCCATGGAATACAGAGGACTACTGGACCACGTCCAGAACGTTGCTGCTGATAACCAACGTCCTGTCGGTCGTATCGTCATTTTGCCGTCGAGTTTTGCAGGGAGTCCCAGAGCTATGCAGCAGAACTACCAAGATGCTATGGCCATTGTTCGCAAATTCGGAAAACCAGATCTTTTCATCACGTTCACGTGTAATCCAAAATGGACAGAGATACAAGAAAACATCGGCCAACACCAACGAGCTGAAGGCAGACCAGATTTAGTGGCACGCGTGTTTCATCTGAAATTAAAAGAGTTAATCGACGATATAACGAAGAAGCACGTGTTGGGCAAAGTACGTGCATTTCTCTACGTCGTCGAGTATCAGAAGCGTGGCCTACCGCATGCCCACATATTACTCATGCTGTGCCAAGAAGATAAAATTTGTACCGCTGAAGACATTGACAGAATTGTTTCCGCACAAATTCCTAATTCAAATGAGTCACCAGAGATCCATTCCTTGGTGAAGTCTCACATGATACATGGTCCGTGTGGCAATTTAAATCGCCATTCGATTTGTGTGAAAGATGGAGTGTGCAGTAAAGGCTTTCCAAAAGCGTATGCTGCAGAGACACTTGCGAGCATAGATGGCTATGCCCTTTACAAGCGTCCCCCAAATGGACCCACCATAACCGTTCATGGAACCGATGTTGATTGCCAATATGTCGTCCCATTCAATGCTTATTTACTGAAGAAGTACAGAGCACACATCAACATTGAGGTTTGCGCAAGCATAAAGAGTATAAAGTACTTATTTAAATATGTGTACAAGGGACATGACTGTGCCAGCATCGAAATTCGAGAGCGCGGGAGAGTGGAGGTGGACGAAATAAAGACCTATTTGGACTGTAGATATGTCAGTGCCCCAGAGGCAGCATGGAGATTGATGGAATTTGAAATGCACAAACAGTCCCATTCCATCACCAGACTTGCGGTACACTTACCTGAATTGCAGACTGTTGTGTTCAGGGATGGTAACGAGGAAGAAGCCATTGTACGACATAGGGGTACAACACTTACAGCTTGGTTTCAGTTAAACCAGAGAGACCCTGAGGCACGAAGTTATCTGTACCATGACATTCCAAAATATTACGTATTTGAAGATGGACGAAAGACATGGAAACTTCGACGCCGGGGCGGCAACAAGGTTATCAGACGCATGGTTTCGGCAAGCCCTATGGACATTGAGCGCTTTCATCTTCGTGTACTCCTGCTGCACTGCCCTGCTAAAACATCATTTGAAGATCTCAGAACCGTAGATGGAGCAGTTTGTGAAACATACAAGGATGCAGCCAGGAAATTACATTTAACAGAAGATGATACAGAATGGGACAGGTCCTTAGCTGATGGAGTTATCTTTGCCATGCCACAACAATTGAGATCTCTTTTTGCAACCCTATGCATATTCTGCACACCAACAGACACGTCGGCACTGTGGGAAAAATATAAAAACGACCTTTGCGAAGATTTTGTGCACAGCGGCCATATCTTGGAACAAAGTATTTTCATGGCATTGCGAGAAATACAGTCCTTCCTCCTGAGACATGGACAGACCTTGGAAGCATTTCAGTTACCAGTACCTCCAGACACTGTTGAAGATCTTTCGAGCGATGATTATCAGTATGTACCGGGAGATGAACATGAAAAAGGTGAAAACAACAGACAACTACTAAATGATGACCAAATCAAAATTGTAGATGAGGTCCTACAGGCCGTTCATTGTAGGGACCAGTACACAGGCAACCGGTTGTTTTTCGTTGATGGACCGAGCGGAAGTGGCAAGACCTTTCTCTATAATACGCTTCTGCACATCTTGCAAGGCCAGTGTCGTTTGGTTCTTCCAATGGCGTACTCGGGCATTGCAGCAACATTGCTAGCAGGGGGCCGTACATCGCACCATCGATTTAAATTGCCAGTGCCCATTTTGGAAAACTCCACATGCAACATATCACCTACGAGTAAAGATGCAGATACTCTAAGGAAGGCCAACCTATTCATTTGGGATGAAGCACCTATGGCTCCAGCATATGCTTTAGCGGCTGTTGATCGATGTCTCCGGGATGTAACCAGCAACAACATTCCTTTTGGTGGAAAGGTCTTACTTCTTGGTGGGGACTTCAGGCAGGTTTTGCCCGTTGTACCTCGCGCTGCACCTGCAGCAATCATCGCCACATGCATCAAGCGTAGCAAGTTGTGGCCAAAGTTCAAACTGCTGAACTTAAAATCAAACATGAGAGCTAATGATGACGAAGAATTCTCAAAATGGTTACTGTCGGTTGGAAATGGGACTGTGGAAACAATTCCTGACTCAGATTTAATACGACTGCCTGATCGTATCTGTGTAGAAGACAACATGTCTTTAGCAGAGGCTGTTTTTGGTAATTTGAACGAAATCCATTCAAACTATGATGCGCTGGCACAACGAGCCGTGTTGTGTCCAAAGAATGAATCCACATTTGTGATCAACGATGAGATACTGGATGCATTTCCTGGGGAAGAAAAGACGTACTTCAGCGCTGATTCCATTGTCTGTGATGACCCTGAAGAGGCACTAAATTATCCTATGGAATTCCTAAATCAATTAACTCCTTCTGGAATGCCATTGCACAAACTTCGTCTCAAAGATGGTGCTGTCATCATGTTACTCCGTAACTTTGATCCGAAACAGGGACTGTGCAATGGTGCAAGATTGGTTGTTAAAAGATTGTTGCCAAACATAATAGATGGAGAAATAATTTCTGGCAGTCACAAAGGAACACGCACATTTTTACCCAGGATTAGTATTGCACCTTCCGATACAACACTACCATTCGTACTCAAACGCCATCAATTTCCAGTTCGTGTGGCATTCTCTTTCTCAATAAACAAGAGTCAAGGTCAAACATTACACAAAGTTGGGATTTACCTACCAGAACCCGTCTTCAGCCATGGCCAATTATATGTTGCATTGTCGCGTGCTAAACGATTTGAGGATGTCAAGGTAAAGGTAGTCAGTAATGGCCAACAGGGAAAAATTGATGGCCGCAGTGGAATCTTCACCCGTAATGCTGTTTACCCGGAGGTCCTGCAGTGACACCATTCAGGCAACAAAAGGAGGTCACGAAGGAAAATAGTTAATTACTCCGACACATTTAGTTGCGGTGATTGAAAAATCACCGGACTATTGTTGCTGTTTTGATGCTTTTTACTGCTGTTTTCATGCTTTTTCACTGCTGTTTTGATGCTTTTTCAGTGCTGTTTTTTCACAGCTGTTCTGATGCTTTTTCACTGCTGTTTTGATGCTTTTTCACTGCTGTTTTGATGCTTTTTCAGCTGTTTTGATGCTTTTTCACTGCTGTTTTGACGCTTTCCACTGTTGTTTTGATGCTTTTTCACTGCTGTTTTGATGTTGTTTCACAGCTGTTCTGATGCTTTTTTGCCGTTTTGCCTAAAAATCTCATTTCAAAAAAAAAAATTCCAAAAAAATCTCACAATGATGACATATAATTCAACGAAAACGTTGAAGCAACCGCATAATATTACGGTGTTGTTTAACTCTGAGTGAGAATAGTTCTAAATTTTTAAAACTTTCTTCTGATATTTGTGATTTCTTTCAAACAAACTGTATTTCCCATCTACACGGGCATGTATGTATTCCTATTAACGTTATGTAAAGTACATAAATTGTGTGGATTACATCATTTGTGGATGTGATCAATTATTGCCAGTAACCATTTTATATAACTGAATGTGCAGGTGCAGCATCTAACTCAATATGTCGAAATGTCACACACATCCATGCCCGTGGGATTCCCACGGGTGACCCCGCTAGTATCTCTATATATCTATATATATATATATATATATATATATATATATATATATATATATATATATATATATATATATATCTGTATAGTATACAACAACATGCATTTTAAGGCCATTTTCCCTGCTAGAGCAGGGGTTAGCCTTGCGGTCCCCATGACAATCTTCTCCATTTTGCCCTATTTTCTGCATCTCTCCTTGTTAACCCCCTTGCCCGCATTTCTTCTTCCACCATCTTTAGCCAAGTCTTTCTCGGTCTTCCCCGTCCTCTACTTCCTTCTACATTCATTTCCATCACTCTTCTCAACCAGTCACTTTCATCCTTCCTCAACACATGACCAAACCATCTCAACCTGTGCCTCTTCACAGCATCCATCACAGGCTCTATTCCCATCATCTTTCGCAATTCATCATTTGTCTTCCTCTCTCTCAACGATACTCCACACATCCACCGAACCATTCGCATTTCCACCCTTTCCAGCCTTCGTTGCTGCTCTACATTCATGACCCATGTCTCGCTCCCATAAATCATAACACTTCTCACACATGCAGCATACACCTTTCCCTTCAGCTTCAACGACACTCCCCTCCTCATCAGCACGCCACTCAGTTCTCGAAACTTCTTCCATGCACATCTCACTCTCGCAACCGTTGCCGTGTCTGATCCACCTTCTCCATTCAGCATGTCTCCGAGGTAGCAAAATCTTTTCACACCTTCCAGCTTCACGCCGTCTCCAAGATCCAACTCAACATTTCCTCCATCTGCAGCTCCCTCTGTGCACACCTTACTTTTGAATGTAGCTGCCGCACTGGTTAATGACCCTCTCAGACCACTACATTTTTGATGAACCCACTCAGCGCACATTGTACATTGAATGGAGTTCACTCCGACACCCTTCCTGCACACAGCACATGGCCACTTCCCAGTTCTTTAAACCTCACCACATGCTTTACCACTTGCCATCACCTTCGTCTTTCCTGTATTCACCTTCAGACCTTTTGTCTCCATACATTCCTTCCACTAGTTCATCTTTTCCTTCAGTCCATCCATACTTTCCGCAATCAACACCAGATCATCTGCATACAACAACTCCCACGGTAAACCCTCCTTTACGTTCTGAGCCAGCACCTCCGTCACAGCTACAAATAGTAGTGGACTTAGTACCGACCCCTGATGCACTCCCACCTTCACCTCAAACTCACCACTGTTCCCATCCTTCGTCCTTACAGCTGTGCACGCTCTTTTGTACATTGCCATCACGACTCTGATCAACCATTCCTCCACTTCTAACTTCCTCATTGCCCATGTCAATACTTTGCATGGAACCCTATCGAATGCTTTCTCCAGATCAACAAACCCAAGAAACAACTTCTTCCTCTTCTCCATGTACCTCTCCTGCAACTGCCTCACAATAAAGAGTGCGTCTGTCGTTCCTCTTCCTGGCATAAATTCAAACTGCATTTCGTCGATCTTCACCTTCTTCCTTATCCATCTCTCCAACACCCTTTCCAATACCTTCATTCCATGCTCCAATAACTTTATCGCTCGGTACGAGCCACACTCCAGAGGGTCACCTTTCCCCTTGTATAGAGGGACGAGGGTACTCAGTTCCAAAACCACTGGAATGCGGCCTTCTTTCACCACCAGATTACAGATCTCTGTCATTCTCTTCACACCCCAACTTCCTGCTGCCTTCAACATATCTCCCACAACTCCCGTCGGCCCTCCCGCTTTCTACTCTTCATTGCTTTTATCGCTTCCTCAACTTCCTTCTCAGTTATCTTCTCTGCCGGTCCTAAAACTGGGTTACTCTCAATGTTGCCATCCCATTCATTCTCTGTATTCAACAGCATTTCCATATATCTTTTCCATCTTCCTTTAACTCCATCTGGGTCCACAACGATTTGTCCCACTTCATCCTTCAAGCAACTCACCCCCATCACATCAAACCTCTCTTTCGCTATCTGCTTTGCAATCCTGAATACCGCTCTCTGACCCTCTTCCGAATCCAAGCGTTCTCCGAACATTTTCCTTCATGCCTCCTGCACCTTTGCTACCTCTTTCTTTGCAGCCTTCTTGGCGGCCTTATAACTTTCATGCTCTGCTTTTTCTGCTCCCGTACCCTTCGCCTTCTGCCACTCCTTGAACTTCTTCCTCTTCTCGTCAATCCTCTTTCCAACTTCATCATCCCACCACCATGTTTCCGAGTGCCTCGGTGGTCCTTTTGTCCATCCACATACCTCACCAACGGCTCCCAACAGACTATCTTTCATTGACATCCATCCACGTTCAAGCTCAACCACATCATCCTCTACCCTACTCAGCTTCTCTTTTAATGCCTCCCTTACTGTCACCTCTTTCAACCTCCACACCTGCATTCTCGGTTGGTACTTCACCGCCGAGCTCTTCTCGCACCATTCACCCTTATGTCGCAGACAACCAAGTGGTGCTGTGAAACAGCCTCCTCCCCCGGGATCACCTTTGTGTCCCGGAGGTGCCCCCTATCTCGCCTACACACCATCAGGTAGTCAACGGTTGTCGTCGACCCACCTGATGTGTATGTAACAAGCTTATTATCCCCTTTCTGGAACTGAGTGTTACAAATCAACAAATCAGCTCCATCAGCAAACTCCAAAATCCTTTCACCTTCTCCATTTCTCACACCATATCCGTAACCCCCATGAACTCCCTCAAAACCGTCCATACTCCTTCCCACATGTCCATTTAGGTCTCCTCCTACCACAACAACTTCCTCATCTTTCACGTTTTCCATCAGCTTCTCTATCGCACACCAGAACTTGTCCTTCTCTTCATCGCTCCGACCAACCTGCGGAGCATATCCCGAGATGACGTTCACCAAGAGCTTTCCAATCATCATTTTCACCATCATCAACCTATCACTCACTCTAGTCACACTCACCACACTGTCTACAAACTTCTCAGAAAACAGGACACCAACACCATTCACGCCCTCCGGCACCCTTGCCACACAAACTTGTATTTCTGTCCCTGCCTACCCTTCACCATTCTCACACCACCTCCCTTTCATCTCGTCTCTTGCACACACCATATGTCCACTCTTCTTCTGACCAATACTTCCACCACTTCTCCTGATCTCCCTGTCATTGTCCCTACATTCCATGTCCCAAACCTCAGAAACCGATCTCCACTTCGGGCTGTACCCTGCCCATATGTAGTTGTGATTGTCATGGTTCTCTTTTTTTGAGGCAATGTTTTTTTTATGGCCGGATGCCCTTCCTGACGCCAACCCTCTTTGTCGCTTCTTATGACACGCAGGGATACGGTGTACCTATTCTAACCAGGGTACACACCGGGATAAAGCTTTGAATAAAACCAAACGGGTTTAATCCCGAACAAATAAACGGAGAATGAAATCAATAATAACTATATACAATAAAGTAAAATAATCCGATAAAAACTAAGGCGTCAAGTCACAAGCACAGACGTGGCGAGGGACACAAAATGGCGACTTATCTCTGCTCTTTCAGATGACACAAGCTTCCCAAGAGAAACCAGCACCCAAAGCATTTTGAACAAAACCTGGTGTCCATGTTGCATTCAGTGCCGTAAGCTTGCTTTGATAGAGCTGATATTTTTGGTGACGCATTTTTGTGAACTCAATGAACTCAACGAAAACGGAATTATGTACAAAAATAAACAGGTTTATTACCACAGATGCCGATAATACAAAATATAACGCGCCGGTCTAATCCCTCTAACTGGAGCGCTCCTATTACAGACACACACACATCGATGGGGAGGATATATGAAAAATAAACGTTGTGTGTTTTATCATGCACTTAGCTCTGATCGTTAGGTGCGTCGTCTGCAATCGCCCAGGCCCCCCGTACCCGTGCGGGGAGAAGGCGGCAGTCCACTTGGTTCCATGCGCCGCTAGGCCTCACCATGCTCCAGCGGCAAGCCTGAGAACCACGACGTCCCACGACGTCCTCTCCCTTCACCTCACCACGACGTCTTCTCCCTTCACCTCACCACGACGTCTTCTCCTTTCACCCCACCACGACGTCCTCTCCCTTCACTTCACCACGACGTCCTCTCCCTTCACCTGTATATATCTGTATAGTGTGTGTATATATATATATGTATATAGATATTGTTGCGGTTTTGAGAACCCACACTTGTAAATATGACATCATTAGAGGGTTAAAGGTTGCACCCCATAGGTAGGCCACAAACAACACGTAGGTCACCATAGGACTTCAGTTATTTCATTAGTATGTGCATAGATAAGGCCATGTTTCCAATAGTTGAATCTGCGTTGTGTCAGTCAAATAAGGAGTAGGTCCCCATCCATTCATTTTGCCAGCCTCCCTCTCCAAGTGACGCCATTAAGTGCTAGCCATCGCCCTCGCCCTTTAGGGCCAGTGGCGTGTGCAACCTCGCTGGGCTTCCGCCCAAACCAGCAGCCTTCGCTGCCCTTGAGCTTGAGCTCGCCCAAACGCTGCCATAAGCCACGAGGTGAGGCCCGAGAAAGGGGGCGGAGCACCAGGAAGAAGGTGTGGCCACGTCAACCCACCATCAGGGCGTGGCCAGTAAGCGATGACCAGCCAACCAGGGCTGAGGTAAGATTGCCTGATAGGCGTGGCTTTTGGGCTCGCGGAGTGATCGCTGCTTGAGTTATAAAAGCGCGAATGCAAAGCCCTTTTACAGGACTTGAAGGACTTACTGGGAGAGAGTGGTATTGAAAGGACTTACCCAGAGAACTCGCGAGTATAAGGACTGGTTGGAAATGCGCATTGAGAAGGACTTATGAGAAGCATTGGTGTTGAAAGAGCTTGTTGGAAGTGCGTTCGGTAAAATCACTCGAGTACAGGACTCAAAGGACTTACCAGAGAGCACATTTGGAGGACTTACCTGGAGAACTCGCAAGTATAAGGACTGGTTGGAAATGCACATTAAGAAGAGCTTATGAGAAGCATTGGTGTTGAAAGGGCTTGTTGGAAGCACGCTTGTGAAAGGACTCTTGTTGTAACCTTGTGCTAAAGCAGGACATTGGAGAGAGGGGGCGTTTGGCACGAGCGTGCAATTATTACATATGCCGCTAGGACACCAGCCTTCCCCCCATTATATAATTGTCCGTTCGCATTCCACTACACGCGGAGCTGCCTACCGGGTTTCGTCCGCTGAACCGGAGCCGGGCTGGAGCCTAGACGCGCTGGTGACCATCAACCATCTACAATCCCCGTGTGAGTGTGTATGTGAGACGGGCCCGTTTGTCCTGGGGTACTAAGAATAAGACAGTTTAAGGCTGCCCTGTGTGCTTCTTCTTCCTCTTCCTATCCTGTACATTTCTTTCGTTTCCTCTTCTCCGTCTTGTAAATTGTTAATAAATTGCTTTGTTCTTCCTATTTTCTGGGTTTCCTCTCCATCCGATCGCATCAGTCTTTTCTCCATTGGGTAAACGTGGCACGATCGGAACCGCCATAATCGGGTTTAGTCCTTGCTAACGGCCCGAATCACGGCTCGCTTCGCTCGGCGTGTCCACTTACGCCGTGGTTCGGGCAGGAGTTATTTCCCTGCTTCACGGTCGGTGTTAGTAATTAGGTATTAGGACTAAGTTGACCAATAACCCTACCTAATACCGACCGGAAGGAGCGTATAACTTCCAGGACTCGCGTCTGCCAGATAAAAGGACAAGGGGATTAACCCCCCCCCCCCCTTGATAAGGGGAGAGCCGAAGTTCGAGATCCGCAACAATTGGTGTCGGGGAGTGGGATTTGGAACCCGAACCAAATTTTCTATCTTTTGGACAATTTGGTCAAAATTATGAGCGGCTGAAATTTTATATAACATCTAAATTTTGAATTGTGCCATGGATAGCCAAGGCGATCGGATGCCGGTGGGGGTAAATGAGGAGGTAGAGGAGGGGTTAGAATTAACCCAGGACCCCAGGGAAGAACAATTGGGAGGAATGGAGGAGGAAAGTGAAGAAGGTGCGGCAGTGGGGGTTGCAGGCACAAAAAATGGCGGCGCCTCGCACATGACGGCGAGAGCCGAGCCTGCGGCACCAGTGCACTGGGGCCTATTTATGACCCACATGATGGCCTTTATGGTCAAGACAGAAGATAACCTGAAAGGAATAAGGGACGAAGCGAGGAGTAACAAGGACGAATCCACCCGGGAGCAAAAGAAAATGGGAGAGCAATTGGAAAGTCAAATTGTGGGAATTGGGGGATTAGAAAGCAAATTGGGGGGATTAGGAAGCAAATTGGGGGGATTAGAAAGCAAATTGGGGGGATTAGAAAGCAAATTGGGAGGATTAGAAAACAAATTAGGGGGCCAATTGGAGGGCATGGGTAGCCAAATTAAGGAAATGAGGGACGGATTAACGGGATTGCAAAACAGAATGGCCGCCCAGGAGAACCAAATGGAAGGAGTGAAGAACGGGTTAACGGGGTTAGAAGACAAGATGGGGGACCAATTGAGGGAAATGGGGGATCAAACCGCCCGGGAAATCAAACAAATGGGGGATCAGATAGAGGAGGTCAAAAACTGGCTGGAAAGCAAATTGGACGCCCAAAAGAACGAAATGGAACAAATGAGGGCGGCATCTAAGAGAGAAATGGGAGAGATGGGGGAGGATATAAGGCGTGGAGTGAGCGAAGAGGTCGCAGGGGTACGCGACAAGGCAAAGCGGGGTGAGGAGCGTGTGGAGAGAGAGGTGAGAATGAGTACGGCTAGGTTACAGGGGGGTGTAGAGGAGTTGACGCAGGAAGTAGAGAAGCTGACGGTGGGACAAAAGGAGTTAGGGGAGCAAGTAGGTAAGAACACAGCCATGTTAGGGGGGCTGAAATCAGCACAGAAATAAATAAAAAAGGAGCTTATAGCAATGAAAAAAGAATGTCAGATGGTACACGAGGGGCTGACGAAGAGGTTGGATGAGGTGGTAGAGACGTTAGGGGCGAAAGAACGAGAGATCAGAAACCATATAGAGACGACCAAGGTGGCCTTAGAAGAAGAACTTGGGGGGGTTCACCAGGAAATAGAGGGGGTGAAACAAAAGTTGGAGGAGGTAGAAGAGGGGGTGAGTGAAATTAAAAAGAGACGAAAGGAGACTAAAAATGAAATAAAGGAGGAGGTGATGGAATTGGTACAAGGTCTGTGCTCACATCATGATGATGTACTTGCTAACCAAATAAAGAGTTTGCAGGTGGCGGAGGAGGTGCGAAGAAGAAGAGGTGCAGGAAGTGAGTGGCGATATTGTCGGAAATGTATATGGTGTGAGGGGAGGTTCAGCGAGCTTGGGGGATGGTATCGACCCTGGCGTTCGTGAGAGGCCAATGGTAAGGTGTGCGACTGGTCCGGAGTGTGTGGAAAGAGAGTGTGTGCAGGGACGTCCGACCATGGGGAGTGTGAGAGGTGTTGGTGAGCCAGGGTGTGCGAGTATGGAGTGGGTAGCGGGTTGCGACGAGGCGACCCAAGCATCGACACCGACAGGGGTAGTCTTCAGAGGGACAGGGGACGCACGCGAGCCCCCCGGGAATAGTGTACTGTGGGGGCCCGAACGGTTCATCCCCGCGCTAACTCCGCCAGGAGCGACGCATGGGGTAGGCCTACGGGCAGCCATAAGGTTCCACTCACGCCGTATGACGGCAAGAGTGGTCTGAGGGCGTACCTGGCGCAATTCGACCATGTGTGTAGGGGGAATGGTTGGAATTTGGATGAAGGTGTAGTACACCTTGTGGGGGCACTGCGCGGCATGGCGGCGGAGATGATGACAGCCTTACCACCGGGTGCTATCACCCTGCCAGCCCTCCGCGCGGCCTTAATTAATAGATTCGGCTATGAACAGCAGAACGAGCTTGTTAAAGCTCAGCTCGCGGTGCGAAAGAGAAAGCCCCAGAAGACCATCGGGGAGCTTGCCTATGACATACGCCGCGCTGTAGGGATTGCACATGCAGACATGGCGGCGGCCTCCCAGGAAAGCCTGGCGCTAGACCATTTCATCCAGGCCTTCCCGGACCCCGATCTTCGGCAACAGCTCACCATGTGGCGCCCACGGACTTTGAGCCAGGCGGCCGACGCTGCGGCCAGTTGGGAAACAGCGAGGCCCCTGGCCCGGGGAAGCGAGCGCCATGCAGTGGCGGTACGCAAGCTAGGGCCCATGGCCGGTGGCGGCCCCCCGAGGGGGCCCACCCCAGAAAGGGGCCCTGACCTGGAGAGCATGGTCCGAAGGCTGCTGGACCAGCACCTGGTGGGACCCGGACCATGGCAGGCGGCTCCGGAGGTGGCCCCCGGTAGGCCACGGGCAAGTGCCCCAATTCGGACTTTCAGGGGGGGGGGGAATTTGGAATTTAGGAGGCAAGCACCTTACCAGGTGAGGTGCTTTAATTGTAGCCGGCTGGGTCACCGTGCGTGGGATTGTCGAGCTCCGCGCTGGGACAGACCCCAGCAGCCGAGACCATCAACTCCACCTCGAACAGGTCGGACTAGCCGACCCCAGACACCCCCCCCCCCACCCCCCCGCCAGGGCCCGGGAAACTAGAAGGTGCCGAACATACAGGGCCGTGTTCGGTAGTAGGGGATGGTGAAGCGCCCTCATTGACGCGGCAGGTCATTTATTGTGGCCAAATTGGTACAGGTAGCTTAACGATTCGGTGCAAAATTGCCAGCGTAGGGGTAGACGCCGTAGTGGACACAGGAGCAAGCGCCACGATCATCAGCCCTGTGATCCTTAATTCGAGTGCAGACGGCTGGGATAAAATCCAGCGTCTGGAAAATCATAGTTTGCAGCTGGCTACCGGGTAACGGGCCCCATCATAGGGCGTGGTTTTGTAACCCTCAAGTTAGGGTCGGTAAAGAGGGAAATAGAAGTTTGGGTGGCAGAGGTGTGCGACCCATGCTTAATAGGGTTGGATTTGTTGACTGCCAGCGGTTGTAAAATCGATTTGTTCCGGGGGACCCTGCAAGTGGGAGTAGATGAGCTACCATTGGAGGGGGTGAGCATGGCCGAGAGGACGGAGCTGGAGGCTTCTGAGGCCGTGACCATCCCTCCGAGGGCCGAGGCCATAGTGCCAGCCCGATGGTTAGCTCGGCCAACATGGCAGGAGTCCTGCGGCCTAGTCGAACCAGTGGCAGTGCAGTCCATCCCGGGTTTAATCGTGGGCTGCACCCTCGTAAAAATGGACGGGCCGGTGGTGGCCGTCCGAGTAATTAATATTAGTGCAGAACCACGCACTATAGTCAGGGGCATGAAGATAGCCGGCTGCACCCCAGTTAACGAAGTCGCGCCAGTGAGGGACGAGAATGTCCAGCCGAGCCGGCCCCACAGGGAGCCTTCAAAAAGTAAGAGGAATTGGCCCAATCCCATTTGTGAGAGCGGACACCCACCACAATGTGAGAACGGACACCCACCACAATGTGAGAGCGGACACCCACCACATTGTGAGAGTGGACTCCCATCACAATCGGGAAAGTGAGAACTTTGTGAGAGCGGACAACCACCACAATGTGAGAGCGGACACCCACCACATTGTGAGAGCGGACACCCACCACAATGTGAGAGCGGACTCCCTTCACAATCGGGACTGTGGGTGGAGGTTCCCTCTGAGAGAACTTCCTGGCTGGTGATAGTCCCTGACAAATTTAAGAACATCATATTACAGCAGGTGCATGGTACCCGCTCCGGCGGCCATTTGGGCAGGACAAAGACAACATCTCGGGTCCGCCGGAGGTTCTATTGGGTGAATATGGGGCGTGATATACAGGATTGGTGTCGGAGATGCGACGCATGTACTGCTAAAAAGGGACCAGCACGGAGGATGAGGGCCCCCCTTCAATTACACCAGGTGGGGGCCCCCATTGAGCTGGTGGATTTGGATATTCTAGGACCACTACCCCGCACCCGCCAAGGTAACAAGTACATCCTCGTTGTAATGGACTATTTCACCACGTGGCCGTAGGCCTATGCCCTCCCCAACCAAGAAGCCGGGGTGGTATCACAAGCCTTCGTGGAAGGATTTATATGTCGGCATGGGATTCCACAGGAGCTGCACACCGACCAGGGCCGAAATTTTGAGAGTCAATTGCTAAAAGATGTGTGCAGACTCCTGTCAATTCGAAAAACAAGAACAACGCCCTTAGGACCACAATCTGACGGGATGGTGGAGCGGTTCAACCGAACATTGATCCAACAATTGGCATTGTTCACCACCACCCATCAGGATGACTGGGATGAACATCTCCCGTACTTGTTAATGGCCTACCGAACCAGCCAGCACGGAGCCACCGCATGCAGTCCGGCGTTGTTTATGTACGGGCAGGGGTTGCGGACTCCCGCCGACTTGCTATGCGGTCCCGTGCCAGACACCACCGATATCCCGCCGAGGGAGGGCTATGCACGTCACCTAGAGGAAGGCATGGAGAGGGTCCATGCCTTCGCCCGCCACCAGCTCCAGCTGGTGGGAGCCAAGATGAAGCGCAGGTACGACCACCGGAGCCAGGGGAGTCAGTACGCTCCGGGGATGAAGATTTGGTTCTTCAATCCCGGAGGCGGAAGAGTATGTGCCCCAAACTCACCTCTCCCTGGCAAGGCCCCGGGGGTCGTCCTGTCGCAAATCTGTGACGTGGTCGTTAAGATCAAAATGGGGCCACGAGCCCTCCCTCGGATCGTCCACACCGACCGGCTAAGACCTTACACCGGCGAGCAAGCGCCCTCATGGATCGCCTCGGCTTTAGATGCCGAGGCAGGACCCAGTATCTCACCATGATGGGGGCTCATAGTGCAAGAGGACTGCGGGGTGATAGTGGGAGATGCCCGGTGTAGAGGGATGGTGGCTCTACCATCCCTCACATCTTTTGGGGCAGAGGAGCTATAGATTTATGGGGTTTGGCGGTGAGAACTAGCCAGGGAGGGCTTGGATAATGTTTAGGATCTAGAAAGGACTTTAGGAGACATAAGATTTAAGTAGTGACTTTTGTACAGGTAGTGGGGATGTAGAGTAGAGTAGATGGATGATAATGATGAGGGAGTGCTTAGTATAAGGGGTGACAGGGAAAGCACAAGTTAGAGGGAAGGAGATAGTTAAATGATGCAGTGTGTTTGTGGTATAGTTTATTAAATGAGGAATTGAATGAGAGTCTTGCTGGTGAGCATGTTGAAATGAGGAATTAGAGCGTGGGAAAATCTGAGCGAATGAGGCAATGGTTTGGAGAAGTGGTGTATTGTGAGGGTATTGTGGATGAGTGTAATGGTGTTGAGTGAATGACCTGCATAGGATGCAAGTGGAGATTTGGGGTGTATGGAAACAGGTGTGTGGAATAAATGGTGTGGAGTGAGTATTGTGGGATGAGTGGAGTGGAGTGCATGGTGCGAAGGAGTGAATGGGGGAAGGATGGACCCCTTCACGAATACCCGGGGAGGGTAGTTTAAAGTTAGGTAGAGGGAGTAGGTAAATTTGGTTGGATATTGACATCTGTGGTGCGTGTAGTAGCAATGAAGTGCTTAGAGGGGTGCATTAGTGTGTGGAATGGCTGGGTGTGTGAGCCTGTTAGTAAGTATGGTTAAATGAGCACTCCACCACTGGTAGTCTGTCGGCCAGGTGAGGATTCAGGTAGGCTCTGGGAGCCAGGTAGTATTGTGTAGAGTTCAGTGGGGCCCGAGGATCCTAGGAGAGGACCCGGGTAGCCCAATGCCAGAGGGGGCATAGTGGAGTGAGAGAGCCAGGAGGGCCTTCCCCAGGTAGATTAGGGTGAGGAGCTAGGCAAGCTCGGGTGGCGACGTTCAGTGGCGGAGGTGCGCAGGTAAGTAGACCTGCTGGGAGAGCCACACGACCCAGCCCCGAAATTGTGCGAGGGCACAGTATAGAAAAAATGGGGGAGTGAGACCCCAAATTTGGAAGAGCACCACAATTTTGTCAATGATAATTGGTTGTTAGAACCACATCGAGTAAAGATGGCCAATGGATTGGCAGGGCAAGACCCCGGGTAGTTTAACTGTGTTAATGTCATTTAGAAGAATAGTTAGGAGGAAAATCTCGTCGCACCATCCGCATCCACTCACCAAGGCGATAGGACTCCACACCGGTTTTTGCAAATGTTTGGAATGGAACACGCATCAGGACCTGGGTGAGACATTGTGGGTATTCCATCGCTCCCTTCTTGGGAGGGATTGGGGACGAATTTGGTATTAGGGGAGATATGGGAGACAAGACGGGTAGAGACGAATTGGTAAATTTGTGAATTGTGTAAATACGGGGAAGGGCAACGGTAGTGTAGGCTGACATGGGGGGTGACGTACGAGTAGGGGCAAGCGTTCTCAGCTCACTCTCCCGCGCTCTTCATGTCGCATTACCTTGTACTGCTGTGTACCCTTGCGCCCTTGCCCCCGCTAACCTCTGCTTTGTCTGCCTCCCCACACATGGACCATGGTCTTTTGTCTGAGGGGAGTGTGCAGGTGTCCTGAATTTTGCTGCCTGCACCCTTGCTGCCTGCATACCTGCCTGCACCGGTACACCCTATGGACCACACGTTCTGTGGCCTGGCACCTCTGCTGGGACAGACCATTGTTGACAGCGGTATCTGACTTGCGGACCACTGTTTTAAGTGGCATCCATGCCCAGCAGTCGGACCACCTACATTGGCCCTGCTGGCCATAAATAAAAAAGCGGACGCGGTTTGTGCCCTTTTTATTAATTAATTAACATCAAGAAAGAAGATCAAGCCAAGATACATCGGCCCAGCAGAGAATCACAGGACAAGAAGACATCATATATTATTTTAAAATGTTTGTTTTTGTGCATTTTCATGGATGGTGCTTTTCATGCATGTTTTTTTATTATGGTGCATTTTGGTACATATGGGTGTATGGTGTATCGGTGCAGTGCATTGCGATTAGCATTTTCCTCTTATCAAATTCTTTCTGCTTTTTCCCACAAAAGACAGGTCCTGGGTTCTAGTTTTGTAAATAATTAAATAATAGTAGTCTTGTAAATAATGCTCCCCACCGGCTGAAATGTTTAGTTTGAGAACCATTCCGTAATTCGGTTAATTGTGGGCTCGAGTCAGTTAGGTAGGAAGCAACGCAGCAGGGGGGACATATCTAGTGTTAAAACCGTCGCACTCAGGGTAGTAGGTTTAAAGTAGAGGGTAACCACACCTAAGTGTCACACTAATTGTTAAAAAAAAGTCCTATTGTTTCGGCTCGGGACGAGCCTAGGAAAAGGGGGGTGGGGTGCAGTGTTGTGGTTTTGAGAACCCACACTTGTAAATATGACATCATTAGAGGGTTAAAGGTTGCACCCCATAGGTAGGCCACAAGCGACACGTAGGTCACCATAGGACTTCAGTTATTTCATTAGTATGTGCATAGATAAGGCCATGTTTCCAATAGTTGAATCTGCGTTGTGTCAATCAAATAAGGAGTAGGTCCCCATCCATTCATTTTGCCAGCCTCCCTCTCCAAGTGACGCCATTAAGTGCTAGCCATCGCCCTCGCCCTTTAGGGCCAGCGGCGTGTGCAACCTCGCTGGGCTTCCGCCCAAACCAGCAGCCTTCGCTGCCCTTGAGCTTGGGCTCGCCCAAACGCTGCCATAAGCCACGAGGTGAGGCCCGAGAAAGGGGGCGGAGCGCCAGGAAGAAGGTGTGGCCACGTCAACCCACCATCAGGGCGTGGCCGGTAAGCGGTGACCAGCCAACCAGGGCTGAGGTAAGATCGCCTGATAGGCGTGGCTTTTGGGCTCGCAGAGCGATCGCTGCTTGAGTTATAAAAGCGCGAACGCAAATCCCTTTTACAGGACTTGAAGGACTTACTGGGAGAGAGTGGTATTGAAAGGACTTACCCGGAGAACTCGCGAGTATAAGGACTGGTTGGAAATGCGCATTGAGAAGGACTTATGAGAAGCATTGGTGTTGAAAGAGCTTGTTGGAAGCGCGCTCGGTAAAAGCACTCGAGTACAGGACTCAATGGACTTACCAGAGAGCACATTTGGAGGACTTACCCGGAGAACTCACGAGTATAAGGACTGGTTGGAAATGCGCATTAAGAAGAGCTTATGAGAAGCATTGGTGTTGAAAGGGCTTGTTGGAAGCACGCTTGTGAAAGGACTCTTGTTGGAACCTTGTGCTAAAGCAGGACATTGGAGAGAGGGGGCGTTTGGCACGAGCGTGCAATTATTAAATACGCCGCTAGGACACCAGCCTTCCCCCCGTTATATAATTGCCCGTTCGCGTTCCACTACATGTGGAGCTGCCTGCCGGGTTTCGTCCGCTGGACCAGAGCCTGGACCGGAGCCGGGCTGGAGCCTGGACGCGCTGGTGACCATCAACCATCTACAATCCCTGTGTGAGTGTGTATGTGAGACGGGCCCGTTTGTCCTGGGGTACTGTTACATATTTATGTGAATGTATGTGACTTACCATTCAGGTCTTTGCTTATCCATGTGTATTAGATTAAGGGTGGTTGTGGTTGGAGGGTCAGGAGCCCTTCTGAAAAGTGTCCGGAAACGGAAGTGACCGGAAACGGAAGAGAAAAAGACACGAGGAAGAAAAGCGACGAGTATTATTCTTCCTCGCCCCGCTCCGACGAAAGGTGGGATCGACCTTGCGCTGCGTGGAAAAGCGGCGTTCCGAAGCCCGTCTGGCGAGAGGAGTTACCGGGACGTGTACCTACCCGGTGGAGACGTCAAGTTGACGTGGGGCCGTGCATCGACCCCGCGTCTGGCACCGTTCGCGGCACCATCTAAACAGACGCGTACGGGTCGCACGTTGGGGCCTAACACGCCTTGCAAGCGGCGTGGGGCTTTTGGCTTGCTTTACCGTACCCGCTTCGCGTGGCCACGAGGGGCTGCAGCCGCGGTGCCTGGTACGATACCTGCCCGGTGGAAAAACGTCCACCCGGGGTTCGTTCAACCGCCCGAGTGCGGCGACGCCGACCAGCATCTTGGTCAGGAGGGGCCCAGAGACATTGTGAGGGGCAGAGACCAAAAGGGGGTCGTGAGTACAGAAGTGGACACACATATATAAGATGGCCATCTTAATCATATAGGGAATTGATTGTGGATTGGGAATTGTTGATGGTTGTTTGTTGTTGATTGCTCGGGGAAAATCTGTGATTGTATCATTGAAATCGTATGATATCCTTACCCTGGAAATATATCATTGAACATCAGTTTCTCTTGGGTGGAATTCATAGGGATTGTGTTGCGAAAGCGCATATATACTATTACTTTCTGGCGAAGTTCCTCTCGCGGTCCGGGGGTCACCGAGACCAGGTAGTCACTGAGGGGACCACGTAACAGAATTGGGGGCTCGTCCAAATTACGATTTGCGGATTCGCAATTGGGTCTACGTCCGGGATCTAAAATTGTATAAAATAATAAAATAATATTTTTATTAATTAAAATTTATTAATTAAGTATTAATTGGAAAATTTTTGGGGAAATTGGGGTAAAGTCTTGGGTGAAGGTTAACAGGTGTTAACGATAGTCACCATGGCGTTTGTGGCACAGAACGGGGAGAGGCACCACCCTTGCTGACGGGGTCGACACCTAACCAGAAAACCTGGGATGTGGGCAGACATGTGAGGCTGGTTCCACCGTTCAGTGAAAAGGAAGTCGCGAAATTTTTTCCACACTTTGAGAAAGTGGCTCGACAATTAAACTGGCCGGAGGAGGCCTGGACCATACTAGTGCAAAGTGTGCTGGTGGGAAAAGCTCAAGAGATTTATTCGGCGCTACCAATGGACCAATGTGCAGATTATGAGGTACTGAAGAAGCACATCCTCAAAGCCTATGAGTTGGTTCCCGGAAGCTTACAGGCAAAAATTCAGGAATGCCAGGAAGAGGGAGAGTGAGACCCATGTGGAGTTTGCCAGAGTGAAAGAAAACATGTTTGATCGGTGGTGTGAGTCAAAAGGAGTCGGGAAAGACTTCGAAACATTGCGTGACTTGATCCTGGTGGAGGAATTCCAGCAGTGTGTCCACGAGGACATCAAAGTGTACCTGCAGGAAAAGAAAGTACCAAAGTTGTGGGACGCAGCCACCATGGCAGATGATTACGCCTTAACCCACCGAATAGGGGTCCACAAACCTAACTCCTCGCCTAGACTTCAGCAGGGGAGTTATGGAACACCCGGGGCGGAGAACGACCTTACATGGCGGCGGCCTCGAGATGATTATGGGGACAACTATGATACCCCAACTGTTAGAAATCAGAGGGCTACGGGCCCAAGACAAACTTATTTTTCGGGGGGCTCAAGGCCGACCCCGAGGCCTACTTGTGCTTTTTGCCATAAAACTGGACACTTGATGTCCCAATGTTACCTCCGGAAAAGGGAGAACCCGGAACGGAATCAGTCAAGTGCGACTCCGAATGCACTGGCAAGTGTGAGAAATCATTCTTGGAGAGCAGAGCTGGGGGAAGATTCCCCTGGCAAAGGTACGGCGTCCCGGGAGAACCTTGTTCAGGAGGGCTACAAACATTTCATTTCAGAGGGGTTCGTGTCGCTGGATGGCGACCCGAGTACCCAGAAGCCAGTTAGGGTATTGAGGGACACAGGAGCCCACCAATCGTTGATGCTGGAGGGCATTTTGCCATTGTCGGAGAAGACGGCAACTGGGGTTAGTGTGCTTTTACAGGGGGTCGGGGGCTATGTTAAAGCTCCGCTTCATGTCATCCAGTTGAGTTCTGAGTTGGTATCAGGGCCGGTCACCGTAGGCTTACAAGCCACCCTTCCTGTGGAGGGAATCTCTTTTATTATCGGGAATGATTTGGCCGGGGGGCGAGTTTCGGGTAATCCAATAATGGTGGACAAGCCCAGTAAGAAAAATAACCACTCGGTTAGAGATGGAGATTCCGGGTATCTTTCCATCCTGTGCAGTGACTCGGGCTATGGGTAGAAAGCACGCGGAAGAGAAGGAGGAAGAAAGAGAGGGGGAGTTGGAACCCTTACAGGTACGGGAAGACAACTCGGAAAAGGGAAATAACCCGGGGAGGGATTCCCAGGAATTTCGAGAAATGGTAGCGTCTGGAACGAAAGGGGACGTGGAGTGTCCGTCGGAGACCGCGGGGAACGAAGTGGAGCAAACCGCGCTGGTCCGAAGGAGACTAGTGGAAGAACAACATGAAGACTCGGAGATCCAGAGGTTAATTGAGAAAGCCGTTACGGAAGAAGAGGCTACGAAGATACCTGTGGGGTATTTCATGAAGGGGGAAAGTCTAATGAGGAAATGGAGGCCACCGGAGGTGCCCGCAGACGATGAGTGGAAAGTTCACTATCAGATTGTGGTGCCACCGCTGTACCGGAAGGAGATCTTGAGTTTGGCACATGAGACCCCTTGGGCCGGGCACCTGGGAGTGAACAAGACCTGTGACAGGATATTGGTACATTTTTTCTGGCCGGGATTGCGACGGGATGTGGCGGAGTTCTGCAAGTCCTGCCATTCTTGTCAGCTGGTGGGAAAGCCGAATCAAAAAATCCCACCCGCCCCGTTAAAGCCAATTCCAGCTTTTGAAGAGCCATTCAGCCGAGTCATTGTGGACTGTGTGGGCCCTTTACCCAAAACCAAAGCTGGACATCAATACTTACTGACCATCATGTGCGCATCCACCAGGTTCCCCGAGGCAGTGCCTCTGAGGAAAATAACGGCGGCAGTTATTGCAAAGGCCTTGATTAAATTTTTCACTTGGGTTGGTCTACCTAAGGTCATCCAATCGGATCAGGGTTCCAATTTCATGTCCACACTGTTCCAGCAAGTGGTACACCTGTTGGGGGTGGAACAAGTAAGATCCAGCGCCTACCATCCCGAGAGCCAAGGGGCCCTGGAAAGGTTTCACCAGACTTTAAAGAATATGATCCGAACGTATTGTTTTGAATGTGCCAAGGAGTGGGATGAAGGGATACCCCTATTGTTGTTTGCGGCGAGGGAGTCCGTGCAGGATTCCTTGGGATTCAGTCCGTTTGAACTGGTGTTTGGACACGCAGTGCGGGGACCGTTGAAATTGGTGAAAGAACAGTGGTTACTACAGGAGTCCCGGACACCGATGGTGGAGTATGTGTCCACAGTGAAACACCGATTGGCAAAGGCGTGTGATGTGGCACGACGGAACTTGAGAATGGCCCAGGGGAAAATGAAGGAGAGACATGACAAGACCTCGCAGATAAGGAATTTCAGTCCTCAGGACCGGGTGTTAGTATTGCTGCCCGTTCCAGGTCAGCCCCTCCAGGCTAGATATTTCGGTCCTTATGCAGTGGAGGAGAGGGTGAATGAGACAGACTACGTGGTGACCACTCCCGACCGACGGAAAAAGCGACAGTTGTGTCATGTCAACCGACTGAAGAAATATCATGAGAGGGAACCGGTGGAAGACGTAGTTCCTGTCTCACCTGTCGTACCGGTGAAAATGGACGGAAACGCCGGTGTGAAGTTTGATAACTTGGATGACCAGGCCTGCCCCAAATTGACGAACACCGAAGTGTTGAGTCATTTGGATGAGAAGTTAGGTCATTTAACAAGGGAAAAGCAAGGACAACTGTCCAGCCTAATGTTCGAATTTAAACATTTGTTCACAGATGTACCTGGTCGTACGGACTTAGTATATCATGATATCGAGGTGGGGGAGGCCACTCCAGTGAAACAACACCCCTATCGGATGAACCCGGTGAAGATGGAGTATCTTCGGAAGGAGATGCAATATATGTTGGACAATGACATCATCGAACCAAGCAACAGTGAATGGAGCTCCCCATGTGTGTTGGTTCCGAAACCCGATGGCAGCTTCCGGTGTTGTACAGATTTAAAACGGGTGAATGCAGTGACCAAGACCGACTCCTATCCGCTCCCGAGGATTGACGACTGTATTGATCGAATAGGCCCAGCTAAATTTGTTACCAAATTTGACTTGCTGAAAGGGTATTGGCAGATCCCTCTTACCGATAGAGCCAAAGAAATCTCAGCTTTGGTCACTCCGAATGGGTTATATCAGTACAAGGTCCTCCCTTTTGGGTTGAAGAATGGGCCGGCTACATTTCAACAACTGATTAATAGGCTCATTGCAGACCTGGAGGGGGTGGAGGCATATCTGGATGATGTAATCATCCACACCATGACCATGGAAGACCACATTAAGCAAATCCATGCCTTTTTTCAGACGATGTCCGAGGCAGGTCTGACCATCAACTTAGCCAAGAGTGAGTTTGTAAGAGCACAGGTAGTGTTCCTCGGCCATGTAGTAGGGCAGGGTCAAGTACAACCAGTGACCGCCAAGGTAGAAGCTATCGATCGCTTCCAAGTCCCAAAGGGGAAGAAAGAGCTGATGAGATTCTTAGGTATGGCGGGGTGGTACCGGCGGTTCTGTAAGAATTTTTCGGATGTGGTAGCCCCTTTAACGAGTTTGTTGAGAAAGGAGACCCCATTCGTTTGGGATGGCAAATGTCAGGCGGCCTTTGCCCATGTCAAAGCGATACTAATGAGCTCTCCGGTCCTAACCGCTCCGGACTTTCAAGCACCTTTCAAGTTGGCCGTAGATGCAAGCGATGTGGGGGCTGGAGCGGTCTTGTTACAGGAAGATGAGGATGGGGTGGACCACCCCGTGTGCTACTACTCCAAAAAGTTCAATAAACATCAGGCAAATTATGCCACCGTGGAGAAAGAGACCCTGGCTCTCCTGCTAGGGCTTCAACATTATGAGGTGTATTTAGGAAGCACGTCCTTTCCCATAAAGGTCTTTACGGATCACAACCCCTTAACCTTCATTCAAAGAATGAAAAATAAAAATCAGAGGTTGATGAGATGGAGTTTGGCTTTGCAGGGGTTCAACTTGGAAATTGAACATGTACGGGGCCGGGACAATGTCGTGGCGGACGCTTTGTCCAGAGTGAGTTAATCTGGGGGGGTTGTGGTGAAATTTTGGTTGCTTTATTTTTAAGTGATAACTGTGCTCGGGGGGGAACTGATAATGTGGGGGGGGTTGAGTTATCTGGTTTGTTTCTCCAAATTGGCCGGCAAAGAAAGTTTTTGCTGGGTTCAAACTTTCTTTCTTGAAGGGGGGGAGTGTTACATATTTATGTGAATGTATGTGAATTACCATTCAGGTCTTTGCTTATCCATGTGTATTAGATTAAGGGTGGTTGTGGTTGGAGGGTCAGGAGCCCTTCTGAAAAGTGTCCGGAAACGGAAGTGACCGGAAACGGAAGAGAAAAAGACACGAGGAAGAAAAGCGACGAGTATTATTCTTCCTCGCCCCGCTCCGACGAAAGGTGGGATCGACCTTGCGCTGCGTGGAAAAGCGGCGTTCCGAAGCCCGTCTGGCGAGAGGAGTTACCGGGACGTGTACCTACCCGGTGGAGACGTCAAGTTGACGTGGGGCCGTGCATCGACCCCGCGTCTGGCACCGTTCGTGGCACCGTCTAAACAGACGCGTACAGGTCGCACGTTGGGGCCTAACACGCCTTGCAAGCGGCGTGGGGCTTTTGGCTTGCTTTACCGTACCCGCTTCGCGTGGCCACGAGGGGCTGCAGCCGCGGTGCCTGGTACGATACCTGCCCGGTGGAAAAACGTCCACCCGGGGTTCGTTCAACCGCCCGAGTGCGGCGACGCCGACCAGCATCTTGGTCAGGAGGGGCCCAGAGACATTGTGAGGGGCAGAGACCAAAAGGGGGTCGTGAGTACAGAAGTGGACACACATATATAAGATGGCCATCTTAATCATATAGGGAATTGATTGTGGATTGGGAATTGTTGATGGTTGTTTGTTGTTGATTGCTCGGGGAAAATCCGTGATTGTATCATTGAAATCGTATGATATCCTTACCCTGGAAATATATCATTGAACATCAGTTTCTCTTGGGTGGAATTCATAGGGATTGTGTTGCGAAAGCGCATATATACTATTACTTTCTGGCGAAGTTCCTCTCGCGGTCCGGGGGTCACCGAGACCAGGTAGTCACCGAGGGGACCACGTAACAGTACTAAGAATAAGACTGTTTAAGGCTGCCCTGTGTGCTTCTTCTTCCTCTTCCTATCCTGCACATTTCTTTAGTTTCCTCTTCTCCTTCTTGTAAATTGTTAATAAATTGCTTTGTTCTTCCTATTTTCTGGGTTTCCTCTCCATCCGATAGCATCAGTCTTTTCTCCATTGGGTGAACGTGGCACGATCGGAACCGCCATAATCGGGTTTAGTCCTTGCTAAAAGCCCGAATCGCGGCTCGCTTCGCTCGGCGTGTCCACTAACGCCGTGGTTCAGGCGGGAGTTATTTCCCTGCTTCACGGTCGGTGTTAGTAATTAGGTATTAGGACTAAGTTGACCAATAACTCTGCCTAATACCGACCGGAAGGAGTGTATATCTTCCAGGACTCGCGTCGGTCAGATAAAAGGACGAGGGTTTAACCCCCTCCCCCCCCTCCTTGATAAGGGGAGAGCCGACGTTCGAGATCCGCAACAATATATATATATATAATGCGCAAATATCCAGGAAGAATACAAATGGACGCGGACGGGCTTTGCATTTTCAGATGCTTTCTAGTTTCACCTTTTTTAATCATTGGTGGTAATCAATTTATTATTTTAGATTCAAAAAGCGATTTTTAATTCATTCGGTTCTGCTCTCGTTCAAAGCTCCTTGTGACCTTAATAAACTGAAAAGTACAAAGACACGATCCGAAATTTAAACAGAAATAGAGATAGATATGACATATCACAGCTTGCAATATTTCACCTTACTTACATGGATTTGATGTAAATTATACCTTTTGCAAGTGCCCTAAATTGCTTTGCTTCTTTCTAGTGATCAGTTATGGAATACACAATTTAGTAATCCACTTTGGCCTTCCTATGCAATAAATCAGATGATTGTGAATAAAAAAAGTCAGAATGACAAATTATACATGCAAAGAGCACACTTTGAAGTCTGCATTATCCAAAGCATACAATTTCATCATGCTTCAGTTGGGCCATAAGATACCAGGTGTAATTATTTCTCATATCCACTGTATGTCATCATGATGAAAGGAAAGGTTTAGTAATTGCATATTGTGTGACTATTCTTCAAAAAGTGCTGTGTTAACAGCACTTTAAAGAGCTTTGGCTGTTTAATCATTTATCTTTGTCTGAGTGAAATTCAAGTTGTTGAGAATGGCAGTCAGTCTGGTTACATGTTAACTTGTATTCATCTCATGACATATATCCTTGTTCACTATTTTCCAAGGCTCTTCCTCATTATTTCTCGATATAATATGGGCATCCAACATGATGGAAGCTCAATATAATCTTGCAGGATTAAATATACTTTTGCCCATCACAATATTGTATGATGGATTTATTAACTCTTGGATTAACATGAAGGGAATAATGATTAATGGACAATGGAATTTTATAAAATTCTCAAGTTTCATGGAAGAGCTAAAAGACAGAAGCTGGAGGGTTTGTTAACTAGCATTGTGGGATGCATCAGATATAATATTTGAACAAGTTTAGCAAAAACAAAAATGCTTTTGGGCTGAAATGGGAGGCCACCAAATTGTCACCATTGTGATAAAAACAGCGCCCCTTTTTTCATCTTCCCATTCAATAAGGCTGAATATGCCCAAAAGTTTTGCCTTTCTTACATTCAGGAGTAAGTAGAGTTTGGAACTGGTCACTTGTTTAAAGCAGAGGTGGATTTGGCAGCTTGTGTATAAGTTAATTGTATGCTGTGAAAATGAGGGGTTTCCATTAAATATTTTGGTATGGCAAAATATGTGCTCACAACATCTAATACAGCTTGAAATTGCAGTCTTCCCACGAGACATCATCTCTAATAGTAAGGTAGAATTTGAGAAACTGTTCTTATAGAATTTGGTCGGAATGCATGGCAAAGAGATTAATAATTTGGTCAAAGGGTCAAAGGTGATCATTACATAAAATCAGCATTTTTCATCCAATTGACTTGAAATTTTAAGAATTTTCATATTGGGTCACTGAATTGGTCCAACAATCAAAAGCTGCAAGCCGATTGTATTTTTAGATCAAAAGGTCAAAGGTCATATTTGCGTAAAATCATCAATTTTCACCCGATTGACCTGAAATTAAAAAAAAATTGCATATTGGGTCAATGAATTGGTTCACCAATCATAAGCTACAAGCAGATTGTTTTTTGGATTAAAAGGTCGAAGGTCAAGGTTGCATAAAAGTGTCAATTTTCGTCCAATTTACCTGAAATTTTAAGAATTTGCATACTGGGTCACAGAATTCGTTAAACAATCAAAGGCTCGAAGCTGATTATTGTTTTTAGATCTAAAGCTCAAAAAGGTCAAGGCTGCATAAAATCATCAATCTTCATTTTGTGTTTTTACCTCCACCACCAAAGGTGCATGGAGGTTATGTTATCACCCCTGTCTGTCCGTTTGTCTGTTTGTATGTCCGTTTGTTTGTGAACAAGATATCTCAAAAAGTTGTCGACGGATTCAGACAAAAATTGTCAGAGATGTAGTGCATTTGTCATGCGCAATGCGCATCCCTCAAGGTTAACACCTGGGACCACGGAAGACAGAACGGCTTTAACTGAGGAGACGACCAAATACGGATTTTGCTATCAACCGCGGGAAGAAGAAGTGAAGAGGAAGAGGCAGAAGCACTTACCGATAGCGAACCGACGGCAGCTCCGATCCTGCAGGGGATTGACTCAAACGAACAAGGGTTTAACAAGGAATGGAAAGCAATGCACAGGTTTATTTTAAATAAAGGTCGGGACAGGGAAACGCGATGATAAATCTAATAATTATCCTAAATTGGGATCCCACACACTGACTTCCAAATACGAGACAGGGGGAAATGAATTACCAAAAGAACACGTTCGTCGTGTACGGGGAAATGTGGTGCATCCTTATCTGTTTGTCGTTCAACATGGCCCCGTCTGGCTCCAACCTCCGAGCATGAAGAAACCGCAGCCTCCTCGCTTGCACGCTCCACCCAGCCTCAATGCGACTCACTCCGCGGCACACAACGAGGTCCCTCGCTCCAGTACCAACTGCACCGGATCCCGCACCAAGCACCATGAGGAACCGTCACCCAGCACGAAGCACGAAGGTCCAGCACGCAAGAAGGAAGAGCCAATGAAGACCAGGGACAAGCAGAGCAAGAGCTTCAAGCACAGAGTGATCTCCAATATGAAGGGGTCCAGTGCGCAGAGTCCAAGAGAGAGAGAGAGAGAGAGACAAAATGTCATCCAGCGCATCCCTTTGTAACCTTCCCTGTGACGTCAGTCTTGGCGCACCACCAACCAGGGCCTCGTAGCTTCCCGCCGTTTGCCGAACCTCGTCGTGCCTTCTGCCCTGATTGGTTCCAGGTTCGCGCCTTCCGCGCCAACCAATCACAGTCCTCCTGGGCGTGGTTATAGCTCATCTCACGTGATGTTGCTAGGCCAGCTGGTGGTGCGGCTGGCAGCGGCCATCCGGCGGTGCCCCGATCTGGCTTCCTGCTGGTCTTCTTCCCAGGTCATTGTAAGGGAAGGGAACTATATAATGTTGCACTAAGGACCTATCTAAGTGTTTATATGTGTGTGTTGCCATAAGGGACAAAGAAATGATTACCAGGTCTGACACACAGACCTAAAGTTCTTTTAGTCTAAAAGTTCTTTTAGTCCCTACAACTATTTAACACACGAACATCCTTTTATGTTCACAGGTATACTCCTACCCTGACAAACCGCCTAAAAACACAGAAATTACAGGTAGAGTCCCTATCGCGACTGTCGAAGCATGTTACCTATACAGATCTACCTGACTCTAGATATTCCTTTACCCCCCGACATAACACAGTCCCCCCGCCACCCCCCCTCCCACTGGAACCATAGCTCCTGCTCGGTTCACTGCAGGCGCTACCATTCCAGTCTTAACACTTACTGTCGCACACTTAATTAACCTATGAAATAAATCAGGAGGGCTGTGCGAAGTGAGCTGGAGCTACTTACCTATCCTCCTTAACAAGCTAATCCCCTTAACAATCATGCAAATATGTACAATGATCTTAATTGGTCATTCCTGTGGAGGGAGGAAACAAAGAACACACAAAATCTACCTTAACCACAAAACTTAACCTTACTTACAAAAATTCCGAAACTCTACGAACATTTATACAACCCCAGTCTACAGATTGCGTCCCCCGGTGGATGACACAAGATGCAACCTTACCTGCGGGGCCATCCCAATGCACCCCTAAATTTCTGCAGGCCCTGTTCAGGTGTTACAGGTGAGTGACATGGCCCAGTGGATTTCGCCCTCTTTCATTCAACACAAACCCCTTATCCACGCATACTTGTTCCAAAAATCATCAACAACACAAAAATCATTTCAAGCACTTATTTCACCCCCCCCCCCCTCCTGCAGGATCATGGCATAGATGTCATTCGTGTGTTTGCATTTATCTCAACTAGGTAGCGGGGAGGTACCGCACAAGTGAGAGGGTGGGGGCGCTTCAGGCTGTGGTGTCCGCAGTCCCAAAAACAAGTCAATCGACTCACAAGTTCATTGCCCCCCCCCCCTTTACCTCTTGGCACCATGACAGCCCAACAGCCTTTTCTGCCATTACCCCGCCGGGGAGGGTCTCCACACACCAGGCTCCGTTGCCTCCTGCTTCCGTGCAGCTATACGGGTCGCCGGGAGTCTCCTTTACCCCCACGGCGCCCAAACAGAACCTCCACCGACGAGCTCCAATTTCCAGATACCACTGGCTGCCAGGGGTAATTGCTGCAGAGGGGGGCCGCAGGCATCGCTCCTCAGAGCTTGATCTGTACCTACGGGCACACACACCTTCCCCACCCACAAGATCCCCAAAACACATTTCCTCCCCCGCTGCCATTCAATTTTCAACACAATTCAGAGAAGATGTTTCAAAAAGTTGTGCCATGGCCTGCCTCATGTGAAATCCCCAATACACATTTACCATTACGCATTTTCAAAAGCACATTTCACAATAATCACCAATCATCCATTTTATTTCAATCTCACGACCACATAAAAACACATAACCACAACACAAAAACAAACGCCACCCACAAGACATTGTGTGGCACACATTCCAATCCCCTCACCGGCCATGTCTTCACTCTCACCCACCCCCAACTCCAAATTACATGTCCCCAATTTCCATAAGCAAGTCCTGAAGCCTGGGACAGTAAACATCAAGGCCTTACCTCTACCTTGATGTGCAGGTAATTACCGGTTGGTCAGGTCCAAAGGTGCCATCCACCCTCAAAATCCCCAAATTTATCCCATTGGGCCTACCAAATTCTTCAAAATTTCACTTTTGTCCCCACTATACTGGCAGATATGTGGGTCCGCATCCAACGGTGATTATCACTACACAACTACCTTTGGCCACGACAGCTCCACACCTCTACCATGCAAGGGTCATCGGGACAAGCCGAGCAGTCAAAATGCCAACATGGCCCATGACTGTCCATAAGGGTGCGACCCACCATCCATCCTTCGCCCCCCCCTGCGAGGAACACAGCTGCACCAGCCCCAGCTGGCCAATGTGGTGAGCACTTGCTGCCAACAACCACTACCGCACGCACAACCTCGGCCCTGGGGGAGACAGTCGCAGTGCGTGGCATTCCCCTCACGTCACCTACGCCGCCCTCGTCCCCCAGTCCACAGAACCGCAGCCCCCTGTGCTCACCCACACTTGACCACACCAAGGTCCAGTCAACAGCCATGCTCCACCAGGAGACCCACCCAGAAGACATGGTCCACACACCTCGGACACGCACAGCACCATGTTGACCCTCAGACTACACAACAACATCCCCATAACCCCGCGCCCCAAATATTGGCACAGTCGCCCCCGCAACCAGTTGAAAGCTGTGTCCTGCTACCCTATCAATTTGTATCACAGCCTCCAACACTTTGATCTACACACCTGGATCAATAATGGTGCCACTGATGTCAGTGACCACCATAACATTTCAAAATTCACCCTTAAATTTGCATCTAACCTTAGATTACCCATGCCAAACATTTTTCACATTTTACTAAACTCACCAAAGAAGGGTGCTTCTCCATACACATGCCAGCCGAGCATGGCCCATATGCTCGGCACGTTACACATTCCCGATCACATCCCCATGGCTCTCTTCCCAACCCGAGAGTCCATAAATCATAACCGAACATCTGTGAAAGGTCACTCTCACACCATCACGTTCCACAGATGCTCCAATGGTTGTCCGGCAGGCTATGTCCATCCCTGTCCATGCAGTTCGACCTGCATCCATAGACCAGCCCAGCATGGCAGGTCATCACAGGCTGGCTGTCCCAGAGTCTCAGGGAGAGGATGCCAGGCCGCATGCCCGGGTGGTCACCACATCAGGCTCAAGTTGGTCGTCCGCGATGCCACTACCAAGGCGCGACCCACACACCTCCCCCTCGTGGTCCTCAATAAATGCCATCCCAGGCTTGAGAAACCACCTCGGACCCCCCCCCCCCCGGGTCTTAACCCCCACAAGGGTCCGGTAACCCTGCCGGCCCAAGCCACACGCTCGGGCGGCGCCCCGACGGACAAGGGACGCCAGACTCCTCCAGACCCCAGTGGGGCCCAGGTTGTACCATGCCACCAATGGCTGGACCCCACGTCCAAATCTCGCCAGCACAGCCCCCCAGCTGGCTGGCATACCCAAATTTACAAAGGGGCAAATTTCCCCCGAGGCCATCCCCAATGACCTCTCCTGGTCCAAATTCCGCAGCCCAGGGACCAACTCCCACCCAAGGCTGCTCCAAATCCAATTCCCATTTAAATTTTATTTTAGATTTCCTTTTAAAAAATTTGGCCCCAGGTGTCCAATCACCGCAGCTGCAGGTAACAACCCCTACCACAGGTTGTTCTGCCCCTCCCCGCAGCTGCTCCAAATTCCATACGGGGACCAAATAGTCTGAGGCTCGATCTCCCGACTCTCCAAGGTCCTAATCCAGTACGGTGCCAACACACTCCCCCAACTGGTCATTCAATTTCGGAGCCTACATTGCCAAATTGCAGTGTACGGTGAGGGTCCCCTCGGTCACCACAACCACCTCCTCGGACCGACTCACCTCCACCCCAAAACTCTTTGGCTTCCCCCCGTTCCGATTGAATTTTTGCCACCCTTGGCTTCTCCTGGGCCCCATCGGCACCATTCTTTAGTTCTTCCTTCAATTCCTTCGTCCATCCTTCAATTTTCTTTTCCACTCGCTCACTCCGAGCATCAATTTTGTTAATCAGTCGCCTCATGTCTCCCTTCAATTCCCTTCATTTTGTCCTTCAATTCCCTTCATCTGCTCACTCTGAGCATCCATTTTGCTATTTATTTCCCTCATGTTGTTATTCATTTTCTCCTCCATTCCCTCAATCTTCCTAAATAATCGATCCCATGGCTGCTCGGGTATCAGGGCCATCCCTACGGCAGGGGAAGTTCCATCGCTATGCTCAAACCCCCCCTACTACTTCCGACTCACCCCAAGACTCAACGCACATTCCATCCTTTGTTCCATATTGCTCACCTCTTCCAGTCTTCCATCCGAAAAGAAGAGGTCGCTTTCCCGCGCGGATTTTACAACAGGAATAAAATTTAAATTTTAACTGACGCCCTGTTCGCGTCCCGCGCACCGATCGACGATGCAAATTTATCCCCTCCAACTAAAAAAAATTTGTTTCCACATTCTCCACACTCTTGACATCAAATTTATCACAAGGTTATATCCCACTCCTGACTACCAGTTGTCATCAGGTTCAAATCCCACTCCTGAATACCAGTTGTCTTGCGAATCCCTCAAGGTTAACACCAGGGACCGCGGAAGACCGAACGGCTTAAACTGAGGCGACGACCAAATACGGATTTTGCTATCAACCGCGGGAAGAAGAAGTGAAGAGGAAGAGGCGGAGCGCTTACCGAGAGCGAATCGACAGCAGCTCCGATCCTGCAGGGGATTGACTCAAACGAACACGGGTTTAACAAGGAATGGAAAGTAATGCAAGGGTTTATTTTACATAAAGGTCGGGACAGGGAAACACGATAATAAATCTAATAATGGTCCTAAATTGGGATCCCACACACCGACTTCCAAATATGAGACAGGGGAAAATGAATTACCAAAAGAACACGTTCGTCGTGTACGGGGAAATGTGGTGCGTCCTTATCTGTTTGTCGTTCAATGCGGCCCCGTCTGGCTCCAAGCTCCGAGCACGAAGAAACCTCAGCCTCTTCGCTCGCACGCTCCACCCGGCCTCAATGTGACTCGCTCTGCGGCACACCACGAGGTCCCTCGCTCCAGTACCAACTGCAACGGATCCCGCTCCAAACACCACGATGAACCATCACCCAGCACGAAGCACGAAGGTCCAGCATGCAAGAAGGAAGAGCCAATCAAGACCAGGGACAAGAAGAGCAAGAGCTTCAAGCACAGAGAGATCTCCAATACAAAGGGGTCCAGCACGCAGAGTCCAAGAGAGAGAGAGAGAGAGAGACAAAATGTCGTCCCGCGCATCCCTTTGTAACCATCCCTGACGTCAGTCTTGGCGCGCCACCAACCAGGGCCTCGTAGCTTCCCACCGTTTGCCGAAACTCATCGCGCCTTCCGCCCTGATTGGTTCCAGGTTCGCGCCTTCCACGCCAACCAATCACAGTCCTCCTGGGCGTGGTTATAGCTCGTCTGACGCGATGTTGCTAGGCCAGATGGTGGTGCGGCTGGCGGCGCCCATCCGGCAGTGCCCCGATCTGGCTTCCTGCTGGTCTTCTTCCCAGGTCATTGTAAGGGAAGGGAACTATTTAATGTTGCACTAAGGACCTATCGAAGTGTTTATATGTGTGCGTTGCCATAAGGGACAAAGGAATGATTACCAGGTCTGACACACAGGGGTTTATCTTAGTCCCTACAACTATTTAACAGACGAACATCCTTGTATGTTTGCAGGTATACTCTTACGCCGACAAACCGCCTAAAAACACAGAACTTATTACAGGTAGAGTCCCTATCGCGACTGTCGTAACATGGTACCGATACAGATCTACCTGGCCCTACATATTCCTTTACCCCCCGACATATCAATATATACACAAAGAATTAAGTTAAGCACCCCCCCCGTTTTTTTACAACCTCGCACATTACAAGTTTGTTGTCGTCAAAACAGTGTAATATACCCATGATATTGCTATATTTTCTGGAGAAGTGATATTATGGTCACATAAAAACATAACAATCATGCCGTTTTCAATATTTTATTCTGAATAATTTAAGGTGAAATTTTTTGGGAATTTTAGGCATATTTTCACCTCAATTTAAGTATGGAGCTAGAGGTCCATCACGGACAGTGTGGATGACGTTTATGTTTTCTAACGTACAGTCATTGTTCTGAGAAGACCTCTAGCGATCTTTGCGTCAATAACGTGTGTAGGACCCACGTGATCGGATCACTGACTCAACCAATCACTTTTTTTCACTTTGATCACTCAATTTCATCAATGGATAATTGCTAATGTCATACCAATCATTATTTGATCTCACATACCTTAGAATATATGCCAATGTATACATATACACAAAGAATATATATTAGGGGGTGCTTACCTTAATTCGTTATGTAGGGGTGCTTAACTTAATTCTTTGTGTATATGTGTATATATATATATATATATATATATATATATATATATATATATATATATATATATATATATATATATATATATATATATATATATATATATATATATGTATATATATATATATATACAGTATATATATATATATATATATATATATGTATATATATATATATATACAGTATATATATATATATATATATATATATATATATATTTCCATGCCGTATATGTTCTTATTAGTCCCCCACAGGTGTACACTGGAGGGGACTATAGGTTTGCACGCCGTCCCTCCGTCTGTCAGTCTGTCAGGCCGTCAGTCAATAACGCAAAGAACAGTTTTCCGGACTTTTTTTCTAAACGCTAAAAAAACAATGATTTCAAACTTGGCACATGGTTTCCTCATGATAAGGTACAGATCAAATTCGAACTTCACGACGTTTCGATCATTTTTGACAAAGTTATGGCACTTTTAAATTTGGTAATTTCCCCAACAGTTTTCCGGACGACAGACTACCGGTAGGGGACATGTATTGCAGCGCAATACTCAGAATGCTTGTTTTTTTTAGATTCAAAAAGCGATTTTTTAATTCATCCGGTTCTGCTCTAGTTCAAAGCTCCTTGTGACCTTAATAAACTGAAAAGTACAAAGACACGATCCGAAATTTAAACAGAAATAGAGATAGATATGACATATCACAGCTTGCAATATTTCACCTTACTTACATGGATTTGATGTAAATTATACCTTTTGCAAGTGCCCTAAATTGCTTTGCAACTTTCTAGTGATCAGTTATGGAATACACAATTTAGTAATCCACTTTGGCCTTCCTATGCAATAAATCAGATGATTGTGAATAAAAAAAAGTCAGAATGACAAATTATACATGCAAAGAGCACCCTTTGAAGTCTGCATTATCCAAAGCATACAATTTCATCATGCTTCAGTTGGGCCATAAGATACCAGTTGTAATTATTTCTCATATCCACTGTATGTCATCATGATGAAAGGAAAGGTTTAGTAATTGCATATTGTGTGACTATTCTTCACAAAGTGCTGGGTTAACAGCACTTTAAAGAGCTTTGGCTGTTTAATCATTTATCTTCGTCTGAGTAAAATTCAAGTTTATGAGAATGGCAGTCAGTCTGGTTATATGTTAACTTGTATTCATCTCATGACATATATCCTTGTTCACTATTTTCCCAGGCTCTTCGTCATTATTTCTCAAAATAATATGGGCATCCAACATGATGGAAGCTCAATATAATCTTGCAGGATTAAATATACTGTTGCTGATCTCAAACGTCGGCCTTCCCCTTACCAAGGGGGGATTAATCCCCTCGGCTGTTATCTAGCCGACGCGAGGCAGGGCTATCACGTTCCTTCCGGTCGGCGTTAAGTAGGGTTGTAAGCCAAATTCTTATTACCTCAGTACTAACATCGGCCGTGAAGCAAGGAAATAACCCCACCCGAACCACGGTTTCAGTGGACACGCCGAGCGATAGCGAGCCACGATTCGGGCCGTTTTTTTTTGTTTGTTTTTTTGTATACAGAGTCGAGGCTCGTGAAAGAGCTAACATTTATCAAGCAAACAAATCAAACAAACAAGCAAACAAAGTATATAAAAAGGGGAGCGGTCTACAAGATGGGGAGAGAAGGGGAGGAAGCACACAAACACAACATTTGAGAGCAGGGACATCGGGAGATGTGTGGGAGCGAGAGGGCCTGGGGGGGGGGGGTAGGACAGGTATAAAACGCAAGGACACCAAGGACTTCCAGGAAAGAAGTCGACACCTCAAAAAGTGGATTTGGGGTGAAATTAGCAGGGGTAGTAAAGATCAAGGTTTTGGATTGGGGAGGATAAGAGATGGTGGTGAACAGCCGTTTTAAAGTCCTGGAGGGAGGAGTCGGATTGAAGAGAGTATGGGAGTTTGTTCCAGAGGCGGGAGAAAAGAGGAATGAAGGAGTGAAGGTGAGCAGAGAGTCTTGATTTTGGCAGTTTAACCATAAGAGGGTTGCAGGCAGATCTTGTGCGACCTGTAGGAATATTTGGGGGACAGAGCCCAGAGAGAGCTGGGGGAGCAAGGCCGGAGAGGAGGCGGTAGAAAATGGAAAGACCACCAACCTGCCTGCGGTGAGTGAGTGAAAGGCCCTCGGAGATAGCATCATCGCGGGAGATTCCAATGATTCTGAATGCTTTGGTTTCAACAGCGTTTAGACGAGCTAGGTGTGAGGCAGGAGCACCAGCCCAGAGGGGAGAGCAGTACTCCATTGAGCTGCAGATGAAAGCCATGTATGTGGTGAGGAGCTCAGGTGTGCCAAGGAAGGACTTCGCACGACGGAGGATGCCCAGTCGGCGACTGGCTTTGGAGGCCAGCTTGGAAATGTGGTTTTCCCAGGAAAGATCATGGCAGATAGAGAGACCCAAAAGCTTGAGTGACAGAACTTCTTGGAGAGGATTATTCAGAAAGTAGATGGAAGGGTTGTCCAGTAGGTCTTTTCGGAGAGACATCATAAGAGTGTGAGATTTGTCAGGATTGAAAGACATGTTCCACTTGTTTGCCCAGTCTGTGATTTTGTCCAGGTCTGCAGAGAGTGAGGAGGCTGCAGACTGCCGATCTGAGGGATGAGGAATGGAGTGGCAGAGAGTGGAGTCATCAGCAAAGAGATAGAGAGGATTTTCAAGAGAGTCAGAGACATCATTGATGAAGACCAGAAAAAGCACAGGGCCCAGAACACTGCCTTCGGGAACTCCAGCCTGAACAGGAAGAGGAGATGAGAGAAACCCATTCAGGGCCACACGTTGACTACGACTAGAGAGGAAGTCCGCCAGACATGCGTGGAGCTTTCCATGGATATTAAAGGAGGAGTGTTTGGTGAGCAGAGCGAGGTGCCAGACCGTATCGAAGGCACGTGATATGTCGAGGGAGACAGCTCTAATTTCCTGTTTGGCATTGAGGACCTCCATCCATTGTTGAGACAGCAGAAGCAGCATGTCCAGAGTAGAGTGACCTGGTCTGAAACCAAATTGATGATCAGAGATCAAGCCATTGGAGAAGAGGAAAGATTTCATATCCGAAGCAATGATGGATTCCATGACTTTGCTGATAATTGGGAGAAGGCTGATTGGTCTGTAGTTGCTCGGATCTGTTTTTGCACCTTTTTTGTGCAAAGCGGTGATGTTGGCTGATTTCCAAGCAGATGGCAGTTGACCTTGAGCAAAACAGAGGGTGAAGAGAACAGAGAGAGGGATTGAAAGAGCAGAAGAACAGGATTTTAGGACCCGTGGGCTGATGCCGTCAGGTCCAGTTGCAGAATCAGAGTCGAGGGTTGACAGAATCTTTTCCACCTTGTCAGGAGGAAAGGGCACGGAGTCCAGGAGCAGCTGGGTACGACAAGGTACGGTGGGTACAGAGAGGGATGGGTTTGGGACACAATATTTAGAGGCAAACACAGAGTTGAGACATTCAGCTTTTTCATGTGCGGAGTCAGCTGTGTAGCCGTTTGAGGTAAGGGAGGGGATGGAGGGGGAACAAACACCAGAAACAGATTTGACCAGACGCCACCAGGATTTGGAAGAGGGAGACAGATAAGAGAGTTCGGTCTTGAGAACGGAGAGATATTGTTTCCTGGCTCTCCTGAGGGTGGACACACACTTGTTTCGGGCTTTGTGAAAGGAAATGAGATTTCCTTCTGTTGGATTTGCTTTCCAGGAGATGAAGGCAAGTTGTTTCTGGGCAACAGCCTCACCACAAGATTACGTGTACCAACTGTACCATGGACGGGAGGAAGGGTATGACAACTGAAGACGAGATGGGATAAATCTGTGCATGAGAGAGAGCAATTTACTTTGGAAGAATTCCCAGGATGAGTTGATGTCAGAGGTGGTACAGATGGGAGACCAGTCCAGATGATTGATGGCTGCTTGAAGACCGTGCCAGTTGGCCTGAGTGAAATGCCAGACTCGTCGACGCTGAGCAGGCTCCCTGAGAATGGTCAGAGAGATGTCCACTTTAACAAGCACATGATCAGATGAGCCGATTGGAGCAGAAGAAGAGCAGCAGACATTTTCAGGGAATTTAGTCATAACCAAGTCCAGAAGAGAAGATGCTCCGTTGACTGAGATCCGGATCGGGAAATTGACAGATTGTGTCAGTCCCAGTGAGTCGCAGACGTCCTTTGCTGAGGAGCCATGGCTGGTGAGAGAGGTACCCATACCCAGCCAACTGGCATGGTGACAATTGAAATCACCACATATGAGGAAGAGAGAGTTGGGATGAGTAGATAGAAGTTGGTCCATATTATCAGAGAGCGAGATGTAGATGGAGTCATCACTGTTTGGTGGACGGTACAACACACATATGAACAAGAGGTGGGAGCGAAGGGGAAGCCGTAGCCAGAGGTATTCCTGGGGAACTAACCCAATTAGTTCTAACTAACCCGGGAACTAACTCTGTTAACAGGAACTAACCCAATTGGAGCGGTTGTGATTGTGCCACGCTTACCCAATGGAGAAATCACTAAGATGGTTGAATTAAGAGGAAACAGGAAGAACAAGTAATTTATTACGCTTTGTACACTTAAGAAGAGGAAGCGAAGCAATGCACAGTGAAGAGGAAGAAGCAGATACTCAGGGCAGCCTTATAGTCTTATACTTATCCCCTGGACACGGGCTCATTCACATTCAGTCACACTCTCAGATTCACTCACACGGGGTTTGTAGATGGTCAGGCGATGGTCCCAAGGATGATGTCAACAGCTCTATCCGGTCCCCGACTCGTACTGTGAAGATGATGGTAGACGGCAGGCAAGCTCTCCACATAGCGTTGGCGCGAAGCGGACAATTATATCGGGGAAAGGTAGGCTGGGATAATGGTTACGTTATGGCTCACGGCCGCATATGTAATAGAAGGACCGGTGCTTGATATGTGCTCCCCACAAGCCCACAGCCAAATTCCCAATGAGCCCTTGCAATCAATCAGGATAGCGCGTCTCTCACAATAGTCCTTCACAATGGCGCTTTCCCCAGCGAGTCCTTGAATAATGGCGCCTTCCACAAAAGTCCTTGGTTCTCTGGCAAGTTCTGTACACATGCGCTCTCCCTTCAAAGTCCTTGTAACCGACAATGCAATGCGCTCCAACCAAGTCCAAATCCTTCAGAGGGCTTTGTGCGCTGGGTTATATAGCGCTGCTCAGCGAACCCTCTGGAATGTGCCAGACGCGCCCTGACCACGCCCCTTAAGCCATGCCCACTGAGCCCTGGTTGGTTGTTGGGGTCTTACCAGCTCCACCCTTGATGGCTGCCTGACGTGGCCACACCCCCACCCTTGTGCTCCGCCCCTTTTGCAGGCCTTACCTCGTGGCCTTTGGGCTGGTTCGAGCGAAAACCCAAGGGCAGCGAACGCTGCTGGCAAACAAGGTGCATTAGCCGAATCGGGGCGCGGGATGGATGCTGCCCAACGAGGTAGATTTGGAGGGTGGAGGCACAATGGGACGGGACCTACTCTTATTTGTTTTACACAACGCAGATGATAACTATTGGAAATGGCCTTATCTCACATATACTAAGAAGTAACTAATGTTCTAAGGTGACCTACATGTTGCATGTGGACTAACTATGGGGGCAGAACCTTTAACCTTTATTAATCAAATATGTACATTCTCAGAACCGCAACACTGCACCCCTCCTTTGCCAGGCTCGTCCCCGAGCCGAACCCACATACCAGTGAGCCCGACCGGTTCTGATGCAATGGTCAGGACTACTTTTTAACCATTAGTGTTACACTTCGGTGTAGTTCCCCTCTACTTTTAACCTAACACCCTGTGTGCGACAGTTTTAAACACTAGATATGTCCCACCTACTGCATTGTGTACTAACTATCTGACTCACGCCCACAATTAACCAAATTACGGAATTATTTTCAAACTACACATAAAGCCGGTGGGGAGCATGTTATTTACAAGACTACTACTTATTTACAATACTACAACCCAGGACCTGTCTTTTGTTGGAAAGAATAGAACGTTTGAAAAGAGGAAACACCGAATGCACTGCACTGCACCAATACACCATACACCATAATAAATCAGAAATGCACCATCACCAAAAAAAATTGCACAATCATCACATTTCAAAAATGCACAATCATCACATTTCAATAATCATGAGTGATGTCTTGTGCTTGACTTGACTGCTGGGCCACGACGTCTTCCTGCTTCATCTTCGGTGTGCCGTTATAAAAGCTTGAAGTCTTCTTCTCCTGACACACCAAAGGAAATTAATAAAAAAAGTGCACAAACCGTGTCCGCTTTTTATTTCGGCCAGCAGGGCCAGCTTAGGTGGTCCGACTGCATAGCATTTGGGCCACTTAAAAAACAGTGGTCCGCAGGTCAAGATAACATTTGCCGCGATTGCCTGCCCAAGCAAAGGTGCCAGGCCACAGAACATGTGGTCCATATGGTGTACCGGTGCAGGTGGCAGGCAGCAGGGTGCAGCGCAAGAGTGCAGCCGCACAGCTCATGGTACCTGCACACCCCCCTCAACAAAAGATAATGGGTCCATGGGTGGGGAGGAAAGACAAAGCAGAGGTTAGCGGGGGGCAAGGGCACAAGGGGACACGGGTACACGTAATCACAAGGTAATGCGACATGAGGGGCGCAGAAGAGCGAGCGGAGAAAGCTATCCCTAGCCGTACGTGACCCCTCATGTCACCTACTCTACCCTTGCCCTTCCCCGTATTTACAATTTACAGATTGCACAATCATCCGTCTTGTCTCCCTTATCTCCCCCTAAACCAAATTCGTTTCCAATCCCTCCCAAGAAGGAAGGGATGGAATATCACACAATGTCTCACTTACGTCATGATGCGTCTTTCATTCACAATATTTGCAAAAACTGGTGTGGAGTCCTGTCACCTCGGTGAGTGGATGTGTATGGTGCGAAGAGACTTCATCCAAACTATCCTCGAACAACATTAACTCTTAAACTACCCGGGGTCTTGCCCTGCCAAACCAATTGGCCTCTTTACACTATGTGGTTCTAAAAACCAATTCCCATTGACCATCCTGTGGTGCCTCCCAATTTGGGGTCTCACTCCCCCAATTTTTCAATACTGTGCCCTCGCACAATTTCGGGGCTGGGTCATGTGGCTCTACCAGCATGTCTACCTACCTGCGCACCTCCGCCACTGAAGTCGCCACCCGAGCTTACCTAGCTCCTCAACTACCCTAACCTGGGGAAGGCCCTCCTGGCTCTCTCACCCCGTGATGCCCTCTCTGGCATTGGGCTACCCGGGCCCTTCTCTCGGATCCTCGGGCCCCACTGAACTCTAACTGAACACTACCTGGCTCCCATAGCCTACCTGCCGCCTCACCTGGCCGACAGACTACCAGTGGTGGAGTGCCCATTTAACCATACGTACCAATTAAGCCCACACGCCCAGCCATTCCACTCACTCATGCAACCCTCTAAGCACCACATTGCTACTACACGCACCACAGATGTCAATATCCAAACAATTTACCTACTCCCTCTACCTAACTTTAAACTACCCTCCCCGGGTATTCGTGAAGGGGTCCATCTTCCCCCATCCACTCCTTCGCACCATGCACTCCACACCACTCATTCCACACACCATTTACTCCACACCATTTATTCCACACAGCTACTCTTCACTTGCACCCCATGCAAGTCATTTACTCAACACCATTACACATGTCTACAATACTCCACTCATACACTTTCACACACACACACATCCTTCTCGACCATTGCCTCATTTGCTCACTCTCACCACAAAGATTCTCATTCTCAATTCCTCATTTGTGCCTAAAGCGCATCCTCAAGCTCATACACAATTTCTCCACACTACTACACGCACACAGCATCATCTAACTAGCTGCTTCCCTCTAATACTAGTGCTTCCTGTCTTCCCTTATACTAAGCACATCCCTCGTCATTAATATCCACCTAATCTCTCTGCGTCCCCTCTACTGGTACAAAAGTCACTACTTACATCTTGGTCTCCTATGGTCATCTCTCTAAATCCCTATCAATAACCTAGCCCACCCTGGCTAGTTCATACTGCCAAACCCCATAACCTAAAGCTCATGTGCCCCAAATGTAGTGAATGGTAAACTACCATTCGCCATCACTACTGCCATTACTAATCGTCCACTACTCTCGAGCCTCGTTGGGTGGGAATGCATTTTCACAGGTCGGCTTTGAAAAGCCGAGCAATGTATGTGGGTGGTCAGTCTCCTGTTGGTTGGGTCCGTCCGGCATTTTCGATTCTGGGGAGGAGGCATACTCGGACCGAGGTTCCAGGCACCATCCCTGCGCGGAGCCTTTCGGTCTCCGCCACGATGACCCAACCTCCCCCGGCCGGAGCACAGTGCCCACCAGGGGGCGAAGGTCCGACCTCGCCTACCTCCCCCGGAATCGTGCCGTTTGCCCCTTGCGCCACGGCACGGCACCAACCATACAGGGCGGGGCCCGGCACGAATCGTGCATGGCGGTCCTTGCGAAACCGCCGCGGCAACGATCCCTGCCGGCTCCCGCAGCACACAAAGAAAACCACGCCCCGAGAGCTCGCGTCGGCTATACGTCGGCCTAAACGCTGCCCCGGTCTGCGTCGACGCTCGAATCGCATTCTCACACCATGCGACCCTTTCCATACCCACAAAACGCGGCGCTCCAGCGCCTCCCATACATTCCACACATTTCATCACTGCACTCTCTCACGCACATTCTTGCGCACACTCCTCTGTTACGTACTCCGTAACACTGATGTGTGTGCACTCTATTGCACACCCAATCACCCGCTCCGGTGTGCACTCTCGCACACCCTCTCCAACGCACTCTGGTGTGCACTTCCGCACACTCTCTACAACCATTGCACACTCTGTATCACACTCTTCACACATACACTCCGTCGTGCACTCACTCTCACTCTCGGTTTCACACTCTCCTGTTACACACCCGTGCTTCGGTGCACACTTTTTTCTCACCCACGCGCCATTCACTTTCGTACACCTCACCACGGACCTTCCACAAGCGCCCGGGTGACGTCGCGATCCCAAGCGTGCGAAAAATCTTTTCGCGCCAAACACTTTCGCGCCAAACCTTTTCGAGCCACATACAGCCCTACTTACCTTCGGGATCCTTTTCTCCTCATGCAGCTGCAAACTTTCATTTTGGTTAGGAAGCACGACATCACAATGTGAATCCAGACTTTGAGTGCATTCCATCTTTTCCTCCCATTCAATTCCTATCTCTGCCGTCTCCTTAACCCCGATTTCACCTATAATTATTTCATTTTCTTTTTCCTTGACGACCGCCAGCGCTAATAAAATTTTCTCTTCTACTTCGGTGGTCGTCGGCTTTTCCACACCCCGTGTCGCGATTTCTACCCCGGTCCACCCGGCTGTGCTTGGCTCAACCTCGCTTTCCCAGCGCTTCTCAAATCGCGCTACCCTGTCGCGTACCAGTGTGCCTTTCCCGCTCGACCTGCAGTCTATGTCCTTCCCCATTTTTTTATTTGGCCACTTATTCTATTACCACACCGTTTGAGCCCCTCTTTCATCCCTTTCATTCGATTCTCTTGGGTGCCCATCCTGTTTTCCAACCCCGTTAACCCCTCATTCATTTCTCCCATTTGGCCACCCACGTCCTCCAATTGCCCCCCAATTTGCTTTCTAATCCCCCCAATTTGCTTTCTAATCCCCCCAATTTGCTTTCTAATCCCCCCAATTTGCTTTCTAATCTCCCAATTTGATTTCCCAATTGCTCCCCCATTCTGTCCCCCCCATTTGTATGGCTGCCTGTATCTGCGCCATGAGGGCCTGCACATCTATCAACCCCATTTGCACAGCGGGCGCGGCCCTCGTCGCCATGTGTGAGGCGCCGCCATTTTCTTTGCCTGCCACCCCTACTGCTGCACCCTCATCAGTGCTCTCCTCTTCTTCCCATTCTTCCCGGGGGTCCTGGGTTATTTCTAACTCCTCCTCATCTATCCCCACCGGCACCGGCCGCCTTGGTTATCCATGGCACGATTCAAATTTAGATGTTAGTACAATTTCGGCCGCTCGTAATATTGAGTGCGTGAGGCGCACTTTGGATCATATCCCACTCCTGACACCAATTGTTGCAGATCTCAAACGTCGGCCTTCCCCTTACCAAGGGGGGATTAATCCCCTCATCTGTTATCTAGCCGACGTGATCCGGGGCTATCACGTTCCTTCCGGTCGGTGTTAAATAGGGTTGTAAGCCGAATTCTTATTACCTAAGTACTAACACTGGCCGTGAAGCAAGGAAATAACCCCACCCGAACCACGGTTTCAGTGGACACGCCGAGCGATAGCGAGCCGCGATTTGGGCCGTTAACAGGAACTAACCCGATTGGAGCGGTTGTGATCGTGCCACGCTTACCCAATGGAGAAATCACTAAGATGGTTGAATTAAGAGGAAACAGGAAGAACAAGTAATTTATTACACTTTGTACAAATAAGACGAGGAAGAGACGCAATGTACAGTGAAGAAGAAGAAGAAGCTCACAGGGCAGCCTTATACAGTCTTATACTTATCCCCTGGACACAGGCCGGTTCACACTCAGTCACACTCTCAGATTCACTCGCACGGGGTTTGTAGATGGTCAGGCGATGGTCCCAAGGATGATGTCCACAGCTCGCTCCGGTCCCCGACTTGTACCGTGAAGACGATGGTAGACGGCAGGCAAGCTCTCCGCATGGCGTTGGTGCGAAGCGGACAATTATTTCGGGGAAAGGTAGGCTGGGCTAACGGTTACGTTGTGGCTCACGGCCACGTATGTAAAAGAAGGACCGGCGCTTGACATGCGCTCCCCGTAAGCCCACAGCCAAATTCCCAACGAGCCCTTGCAATCGATCAAGATAGCGCGTCTCTCACAATAGTCCCTCACAATGGCGCTTTCCCCAGTGAGTCCTTGAATAATGGCGCATTCCACAAAAGTCCTTGGTTCTCTGGCAAGTTCTTTACACATGTGCTCTCCCATCAAAGTCCTTGTAACCAACAATGCAATGCGCTCCAACCAAGTACAAGTCCTTCAGAGGGCTTTGTGCGCTGGGTTATATAGCACTGCCCCGCGAACCCTCTAGAATGTGCCAGACACGCCCTGACCACGCCCCTTAAGCCATGCCCACTGAGCCCTGGTTGGTTGTTGGGGTCTTACCAGCTCCGCCCTTGATGGCTGCCTGACGTCCACACCCCCACCCTTGTGCTCCGCCCCTTTTCCAGGCCTTACCTCGTGGCCTTTGGGCTGGTTCGAGCGAAAACCCAAGGGCAGCGAACGCTGCTGGCAAGCAAGGTGCATTAGCCGAATCGGGGCGCGGGAAGCCGCGGGATGGATGCTGCCCAACAGGGGGTAGATTTGGAGGGTGGCGCACAATGGAATTGGACCTACTCTTATTTGTTTTACACAACGCAGATGATAACTATTGGAAATGGCCTTATCTCACATATACTAAGAAATAACTAACGTTCTAAGGTGACCTACGTGTTGCATGTGGACTAACTATGGGGGCAGAACCTTTAACCTTTATTAATCAAATATGTACATTCTCAGAACCGCAACAATACTTTTGCCCATCACCCTATTGTATGATGGATTTATTAACTCTTGGATTAACATGAAGGGAATAATGGACAATGGAATTTTATACAATTCTCAAGTTTCATGGAAGAGCTAAAAGACAGAAGCTGGAGGGTTTGTTAACTAGCATTGTGGGATGCAGCAGATATAATATTTGAACAAGTTTAGCAAAAATAAAAATGCTTTTGGGTTGAAATGGGAGGCCACCAAATTGTCACCATTGTGATAAAAACAGCCTCCCTTTTTTCATCTTCCCATTCAATAAGGCTGAATATGCCCAAAAGTTTTGCCTTTCTTACATTCAGGAGTAAGTAGAGTTTGGAACTGGTCACTTGTTTAAAGCAGAGGTGGATTTGGCAGCTTGTGTATAAGTTAATTGTATGCTGTGAAAATGAGGGGTTTCCATTAAATATTTTGGTATGGCAAAATATGTGCTCACAACATCTAATACAGCTTGAAATTGCAGTCTTCCCACGAGACATCATCTTTAATAGTAAGGTGGAATTTGAGAAAATGTTCTTATAGAATTTGGTCGGAATGCATGGCAAAGGGATTTGCAAAACTTTGTTTTTCTCTTGAGTGACAGGAAGGATATTTAATTTATTTGTTCCGGTCCAGTCTGAGAGAGGACGCTGGCGCTGCTTGTTCGCCGCTTCTCCGACTGGATAGATGTACAGGGTCTACTTCTTCTACTTTTCCGACCTGACATCTCACACCTGTCCTGCCTTTTGTTGATTGTGGATTGGATTGTGGACTTTGTGGATTGTGGACTTTGTGGATTGTGGACTTTGATTTGTGGATTGTGGATGCCGCCACGTGCGCCGCGTATGGGGACGCTGGCGCTGTTTGTTCTCCGACGGAAGGCGCATGCGCCGCGCGTTCTCCGGCTGGATAAAGGTACGGAATCTGCTTTTCTAGTAATCTTGGCGGCTTTTTGGCCGACGGGTCTGCTCTCTGCTTGATCCTCCCGGCTTCACCTGCCCGGCTCTTCTGCCGCTGCCTCCTGCCCGCTCCCGGGAATTTCGCACCTGTCCTGCCTTTTGTTTTCTTGGGTTGCTCTCCTGTGGGTTGCCTGGACGGCTGGCTGGCTCCCTGTTGGCCACCGCTGCGGTCGTCAAGCTGCAGGACACTCGCTGGCTGTTGACTCTGGCTGTTGCCCGGCTGCCTCCTCGGCTCCTCGGCTCTCGGCCTGCACGTCCTCGGCTCTCTATTGGTCCTCGGGCTGCTCAACTTCATTCCTCGACCCTCCTCGCGTGTCGTGCTCTGGACCAGCCTGTTGTGCCTGGTGCTTTGGTCAGCCAGCCTGCGGCTGCCGGCTGACCTCTCCGGGCTCTGTGCCACTTTTCTCCACAATAAACAAACTCCTCAGCCCCCTGGATACCACCACCCAGTCATTCACAGTCGACAACTGCATTTCTTTCCTTTCATTCTTCCAAAGCAAGATAGACAACATCTACAGCAGCTTAACCACCACCGCACCTGCTCCCCCTCAAACCATCTGCCCCCCATTATCCTGCCAACCCCTATCTCAGTTTCCCCCAGTCTCCCCTACTGACCTCTCTGAACTCCTCACAGGAATGAAAACTGCCACCTGCACTCTGGACCCCATCCCCTCCAGCTTTGTTAAGGCTTGCCTTCCTGCTCTCTCTCCACTTATCACTGCAACGATAAACTCCTCCCTGTCTACTGGCATCGTCCCACCATCCCTCAAAATCGCTGCTGTCACCCCCATTCTGAAAAAACCTGGACTCAACCCTGACACCCCAAACAACTTCAGACCCATCTCCAACCTACCCTTTCTGTCAAAAGTTTTGGAACGCGCTGTAGCCACTCAACTCAAACATCACCTCTCTGCCAATAACCCAATAACCTGTATGAAACATTCCAATCCGGATTCCGCCTCAACCACAGTACGGAAACTGCACTCCTCAAAATCACCAACGACCTTCTCCTCTCCTCCGACGCCGGTAACCTCAACATTCTCATCCTTCTCGACCTCAGCGCCGCCTTTGACACCATCAATCACATCATCCTCCTTACCCGACTTGAAACCACCTTTAACATCACTGGCACTGCCCTTTCTTGGATCAAATCATACCTCTCCGACAGGCACCAGTTCATCTCCATCAATAACTGCAACTCCCCCACCGCTCCCCTCCCTCAAGGTGTCCCCCAAGGTTCAGTTCTCGGTCCCCTCCTCTTCATCCTGTACCTGTTCCCCCTTGGTCACTTAATCCGTCGTCATGGTCTCCAATTCCACTGCTTTGCCGATAACATCCAGCTTTTCATTTCCGCCAAGTCAATTTCCACCGTCACCCACTCTATCCTGACAAACTGCATCACTGAAATAAAATCCTGGCTTCAAATCAACTTCCTCAAACTAAACTGTGATAAATCCGAAATAATCATTATTGGACCAAAGACTCTCACCAAATCCACCCACAACTTCACCCTCAACATCGACGGTATCCCAGTATCCACCTCCCCTCACATCCGGAATCTTGGCATCATCTTTGACCAAACCCTCTCCTTCGACAAACACACTAAACAGATCACCAAGACAGCCTTCTTTCATCTGAAAACCATCGCCCGTCTCCGTCCATCCCTCTCCTCCACAGCTGCAGAAACCCTCATCCACGCCTTCATCACTTCCCGTCTGGACTACTGCAACAGCCTCCTCTATGGTTCACCCTCAAATATCATCAATAAACTTCAATACATTCAGAACTCTGCTGCCCGTCTACTCACCCACTCCCGGGCCTGGGACCACATCACCCCCGTCCTTCACAAGCTCCACTGGCTCCCCATTTCCCAGAGAATCCAGTACAAAATCCTCCTCCTGACCTACAAAGCCCTCCATAACCTGGCCCCATCCTACCTGACTGACCTCCTTCCCAGACACACTCCCACCCGCACCCTCCGCTCTGCTGCTGCCAACCTCCTGTCCCCCCCCCATCTGGACCAAACTCAGATCCTGGGGGGACGGGGCCTTCTCCATCGCTGCTCCCACACTCTGGAACTCACTACCTCAAACCATCAGAGACTCCTCCTCTCTCACCACATTCAAATCTTCACTCAAGACCAACCTGTTCAACACCGCATTCAACCCCTGACCGTCTCTTCTCCTTCTCCTTCCTTTCTGTTTGGTTATTTAACTTATGTATTTTTGTCTTTTTTGTCTTTGTTTTACGTACTATGTCAAAGCGTCATTGGGTTTCTTGAAAAGCGCTATACAAAATAAATGTATTATTATTATTATTATTATTATTATTATTATTGTCCCCTACTGGTGTACACCGGAGGGGACTATAGGTTTGCACTCAGTCCCTCCGTCTGTCAGTCCGTCACGCAAAGAACAGTTTTCCAGACTTTATTTCTAAACTATTAATGCTACTGATTTCAAGCTTGGCACATGGTTTCCTCACGATAAGTTACAGATCAAGTTCGACCTTCAGGACGTTTCGATCATTTTTGACAAAGTTATGGCACTTTGAAATTTGGTAATTTCCCCAACAGTTTTCCGGACGACAGACTGCCGGTAGGGGACGTGTATTGCAGCGCAATACTCAGAATGCTTGTTTAAATTGAATTTCAGGCTCCACATGGAGTAACAGCTTCCACGGTGGTGTATGTTTAACTGTCATAGCTGGACTGCCCTGACTTGAATTGGTGTCCTGTTTTCTTATTATTCCCCTACCGGTGTACACCGGATGGGACTATAGGTTTGCACTCTGTCCCTCCGTCTGTCTGTCCGTCAGTCAGTCTGTCAGTCTGTCAGTCTGTCAGTCTGTCAGTCAGTCTGTCAGTCTGTCAGTCTGTCCATCCGTCAGTCTGTCCGTCTGTCCGTCCGTCCGTCCATCAGTCTGTCAGTCCGTCACGCAAAGAACAGTTTCCCGGACTTTTTTTCTAAACTCTTAATGCTAATAATTTCAAACTTGGTACATGGTTTCCTCATGATAAGTTATAGATCAAGTTCGAACTTCTCGACGTTTCGATCATTTTTGACAAAGTTATGGCACTTTGAACTTTGGTAATTTCCCCAACAGTTTTCCGGACTATAATTTGGAGTGCGGTAAGTCAAAGCTGTTAATATTCCTTGTTTTAACTCCAATTTACATACTGTTTCCACTTTTAGTGAGAAGTAGGGGTCTGTGCAACCATTCATAAACGTTATTTGGTGCAAATTGGATAATATTTAGCCGAGTTACTTCAGACCGTGAGTTGGTAATTATATAATTCACACAGTCCAATACGTGCAGGCTGCCCCACGGAGCAACCTTGCGGGCTTATTTTAACTCCAATTTACATTCTGTTTCCACTTTTAGTGAGAAGTAGGGGTCTGTGCAACCATTCATAAACTTTATTTGGTGCAAATTGGATAATTTTTAGCCGAGTTACCTCAGACCGTGAGTTAGTAATTATATAATTCACACATAGTGCAATACGTGCAGGCTGCTCCACGGAGCGACCTTGCAGGCTTATTAGTCCCCTAACAGTGTACACCGGAGAGGACTATAGGTTTGCACACCGTCCCTCCATCTGTCTGTCCGTCAATCTGTCCGTCTGTCCGTCTGTCTGTCCGTCTGTCCGTCCGTTACGCAAAGGACAGCGTCTTTGGGCTTCCTGAAAAGCGCTATATAAAATAAATGCATTATTATTATTATGTGTGCTTTGGCAAATGGCTGCAGATCTCTGCGTAGCCGGGGTTACGATTTCTGTTTGTAAGACAGAGCAATTTGTTTGGTCACCAGTCCGCTCAGCTACTGGAGGGGGGACCGGTAGGGCTTCGCGTTCAGGCTCAAAAATGGCCGCATTGTTCGGATCAATGTAGGCTTTATTCTCAGAGCCTGGGAAATCAGTAACATCCTCTTTTCCACTTTGGCGTTCGATATTTTCGTTTGCTGTAAACGTTTTGCCCTCTTTTGCAGAGACAGTGTCTCTGCCCAAGACAGCCTTCTTTATCGCACCATCGGGGCTATTTGTTAGTGGTGCTTTCCGTTTTTTGGTCAGTACGACAAGTTCTTCATTCATGGGTTCGCCAGCAGTACTAGCATCACCAAGTGCCATCTCACTGGGTTTGGGTAGCGTTGGGGCGTCGGGAAGCACGGTCGGGGCGTCGGGAAGCACAGTCGTGGCGTCGGGAAGCACAGTCGAGGCTTCGGGTAGCACGGTTGGGGCTTCGGGTAGCACGGTTGGGGCTTCAGGTAGCACGGTTGGGGCTTCGGGAAGCGTAGTCGGGACCTCGCGAAGCACAGTTGGGACATCAGGAAGCACAGTCGGGGCGTCGGGAAGCACGGTCGGGGCTTCAGGTAGCACGGTTTGAGTGTCAGGAAGCACGGTTTGAGCGTCAGGGAGCACGGTTTGAACGTCGGGGAGCACGGTTTGAGCGTCGGGGAGCACGGTTTGAGCGTCGGGGAGCACGGTCGGGGCGTGAGGAAGCACGGTCGAGGCGTGAGAAAGCACGGTCGAGGCGTGAGGAAGCACGGTCGGGGCGTTTTCTTTTTTACAGCCCACATCGGTGTGTCCCAATTTGCCGCACTTCGTACAAGATGCTTTGGGACAAAACCTTTTAACGTGTCCGAAGGCTCCACAAAGGAAGCATGTTAAGGTGCCTGACGAAGCGTACATTTGATATTGACGATCATTTACCGAAATTTTAAACGAGATGTTTAGTCCTGTATCGTCGCCGCGATCAGGAAGCACCATGAATACTTGTCTCCGGAAACTCATAACATGTTTCACTCGTTCATCCCGACATCCCAGGGGAATCATCGAGATTCGGGAAACAACAGTTCCATACCGGGTCAGAACAGCCATTAACTTATCATCTGTGATAAACGGAGCGACATTTGAAATAATAACTTTAATCGCCGGTGTGTCCATCGGGGAAACCATAACGAACTGCCCACCTTTCAATGACAGACCGGTACTAACAACATCATGCACGAACTTCTCGTCCGACACGAAAACAACAAACTTTTGGTTCATCCACGACGCGGCGCGGACATTTTCATCGCCGATAACATTCCCTACAGCTAGGATAATGTCCTCGGTAGGAACACCTTCGGGAGGGACACACCCAAAAGCATGCTTCCTTGTTAGGGTTTCAAACCCTTCCTGCCATGCACGAACACTCGCCATAACGGCGATGTCTCACCTTTCCACCTTGACCAGGCGGAAAGGACACAAAATAAATAAAGTCGAAATGAAATAATAAATAATAAAGTTCTCACGACGCGAGTAAGGTAAATAGCACCGACGGAGCGGGTAAACTGAACCGAACGGGTTTGCTCTCACCTTTGGGCTCTTCTCTCACTCTCTCAAGGGAGGGAAAGAGGGACAGGTGGTAAAGAAGGACACGACAAAGGCGCGATGGGAAAGGAAGGAATGGGGGGAGGGGGGGAGGGGGGAGGGGAACAACACAACACAAGCACGGAGCTACAGCACACGAACACGAGTGCACCCCATCTTGCCACGCCCAACACACACGAGAGAGAGAGACAGAGAGACAGAGAGACAGAGAGACAGAGAGACAGAGAGAGAGAGAGAGAGAGAGAGAGAGAGAGAGAGAGAGAGAGAGAGAGAGAGAGAGACACTTTTGACTTTTGTGTCCTTTTATTATAAACAATGTAAAGCCATTTCACAAGCAGTTGTAAAAAAAAACACATTTCACAAAGCAGTTGTAAAAAAAAACACAGCAACCAGTTTAAAGAAATTGCATAAGGGTCATGAAGACACCACAAAAAGAGCAAAGGGTATTTAAAAGAAACCAGCAAATATACAAAAAATATATATTTTACAAACCAAAGGGGAAGACACAAACAAAACCACAACCAATTTTAAATGAAATGCTCATGCAAGAGCTATAAATACATCAAGAGCAAATTTAGCGAAAAACTAAGAGAGAGAGAGAGAGAAATGTATTCAAGGACACAGGAAGAAACATATATGCAAGCAATCAGTTCCAAAGAAAAAAAGTCAAATCAATCAGGAATTATAAAGTAATTACCACTTTTGAATCATCGACTCAGCACAGAACATTGCCAATACACCACTTTCTCTCAAAAAGTTGGACGTTTCCATTACTGACAAAGAAATCAAATTCTAGCTTGAGTCGTGTTGAGACAAACCCTTTAAAAATAGAAATAGCATCAGAGCCATAGCCGTTATCTATTTTAATTTTCCGAGATTTATATATCGCATATTTTGCAACAGCAACCAAAAAATTGAGAAGAACACCCACATCTCTACATGTGGGCCTGAAAGACACACCAAATATAAACATATGCATATTGAAAGGGAAGGACAATTGGTGAAAAAGATATTCAAGGAACAAGAAAAGCGATGTCAGTCGACGACACTGTACATAAGCATGAAACAAATCCTCCTTCTGGTCACAGAAAGGACAAGTTTCCGGCAGTGAGCTGTTAATACGGTGGACAAAAATATTGGAGGGAAGCGCCCAGTGTGCTAGCCTCCATTGTATGTCCGCTAACACACCATGTATTGGTAAGGTGTACATGTGAGGCCAAAGGGGGGTAGAGGGAGACCCCAACCCTAACCGCTCTGACCACAAAGCTACTCGTGTTCTCCCAGAGAGGGGTACATTCTTATTTTGTCGAGAGAGATCACGGATTCCAATCTTAGTTACAAGATGAAAAGGGGGGGTATGTTCAATCTCCGGCTGAAGAGAAGACGAAAGGAGCACTTTGATTTCAGGGAAACCTAACCGAAAGTCCTCAATGTTACCAACACCTTCCCAGCTGATGTTTAGCTGTCTAAATTTCCTAATGACTATACATACAACTTGGTCTACAAGTCGGACAGACCGAGATCCAATTGAGGTTGCCACCAAACCAGCAGGTTTCCACTTAACTCCAGATGAATCTCTCAGATCACATACTTTGTTAATCCCTCCTTGGATAAATTTTTTAATCAGGGCATGGCTATGAGGGATACCAGGAAAAAAGTTATTGAAGAAAAGGGGTTCTTGAAGGAACATTCGACAATTATAGCCCTCAAGGAAGCGGTGGACGTCAAACCTTTTCCAAGTGTCCAATAAACTCTGATAGAATCTCGGAAGAGAGGCAAAATTTATATGCTTGAGGTCTATCAAAAGAAGCTGCCGATCATATCTCAGTCTACCAGCCTGTTGTAACAGAAAAAATGCAAAGGGCCGCCAGGGCAGCTGTTCAGCGAACAGTAGTCTCTGCAGAGACTGCAGCCGAAAGGCCACAACCCGACCAGAGATATCAACAATGCCCTGGCCACCTTCCTTCTGGGGGTAGTACAATATCTCAGGCCTCAGCCAATGGTAGCCACTCCAAAAGAAGTTTACTAGCATTCGCTGAGTAGCCATAATTAGTTGGTTTGATGGCTGTAAAGCAATAATTCTGTGCCATAATTTTGTTGCAACCAGTTTGTTTATGACAAGGGTACGGCCTCGATAGGAGATGGACCTCAGCAGTCCTTCCCATGCTTTCAATCTGTGCATAATTTGCTCCAACACTCCTTCCCAATTTTTCATTTCTGTTTCACGATTACCGATATGCACTCCAAGATATTTAACCCCGTCCGTTCTCCAGACCAGGTTGTGTGGGAGTGAGGGTGGTGATACACAAGAGAGATTGCCTTTGCCACACCATAATGCTGTACTTTTATTCCAATTGATCCCACCGGAAGAGGCTGCAGAGAAATCTCGCATACAACGTTGTAAAGCAGAGACATCATTGGAGCTTCTAATCAAAACACAGACATCATCAGCATAAGCCGTCTGCACAAATTCTGCTCCTTCTATACTTCTCATTCCCTGAGGTATTTGCTGTCTAATAGACCGAAGGAGTGGTTCAAGGGTGACTATATATAAAAGCCCAGAGAGGGGGCAACCTTGGCGAATACCCCGTTGGAAAGGAAAGGGAGAGCATAACCTATTGTTGATCTTCATCATACATTGAGTATTAGTATACAGGAGTTTCACATAAGAGGTGAAAGTTTCACCAAACCCCATTCCTTTCAGGACAGAAAAAAGGTACTTGTGGTCAACACGATCGAAGGCCTTAGTTTGATCAAGAAACAGCAACCCAAAATCGTCACGCAGGAACTTATTGCATGAAATAATATCTCTTACCAAAAAAATATTATCATAAATAGATTTTCCAGGCACACAGTAGGTCTGGTCCGGGTGTATAACTGAACTGATCACAGTCTTCATACGATTAGCAAGTACTTTAGAGAAAATCTTGTAATCAACACACAATAAGGAGACAGGTCGCCAGTTATCAACCAGTTGAAGATTCCCAGCTTTTGGTAGCAAACAAACGACTGCTCGTCTACAAGACATTGGAAGTTCTCCGACACGTATGCTTTCATCGAGTACATCGAGTAAGTCAGGTCCCACAAGGGCCCAGAAGGTCTTGTAGAATTCTGTGGGCAGGCCATCTATTCCAGAAGCTTTCCCATCTTTCAGGCTCCGCACAGCTGCTTCAAGTTCATCAGCCGAAATTGGGGAATCGAGCATGCATCGCTCATCCTCCTCGACACTTGGAAGCCCAGCAGTTAACTCTCGTATCACCTCATTGTCCACGTTCTGAGGAGAATACAAGTTAGAATAGAACCCTTTCAGAGTACACCTGATCGCCTGCTGAGAGGTCACCAGCAACCCATTGGGAGTGAGTAAAGTATGAATTTGTTGTGACCTTTTGAGGGAAGACTCTAACTTAAAGAACTCTTTGTTTGGCATGTCCAGAGTTAAATAGCTCATTCGCATTCGGACCAAGGCACCCATCGCCCGTTGCCGTACCGCTTCCTCCAGCACTGCTTTCTTTGCCCATATTAGTTGGTCACGTGCACCTCTCCCAACCTCGTCAACATTCTGTTCTAACGATATAATTTCAGACTTTAACTGATCGATTGATATTGATTGGATTTTGGTGGTGTATGCACTATATTGTTGACAGAAATTCTTAATTTGGGATTTTGCAATGTCCCACCACAGCCGGAGACTATCATACTCAGGTCTGGAGGAGCGAATTTTCTCCCACACGACATGAAAGGCCTCATTAAATTCCTTGTCATGTAAGAGACGAGTATTCAAAGACCAGTAAGCACTACCACCGGGTGGAAAGGGTAACTTAAAGGACATTGAGATTAAACTGTGGTCTGTGAATCCAGTTGGTAAAATTTTGGAGACAGACACCACATTCAACATTGGCTTGTTCACATAGAATCTGTCCAGCCTTGCCATTGACATAATACCATCATTGCATCTACACCATGTATAACAGCATGAGAGTGGGTGTTGTGATCTCCACACATCCTTAAACCGAAAGATGTTGATGGTGTCCTCTAGAGCTTTCGTAGAGGCAACATGAGGCTCATGACCATTCCTATCAATTGACGGACAAATTGTGCAATTAAAATCTCCCGCGATACAGATAAAGGCTGTTGGGTCCAGAGTTTTTACAAAATCCCGCAGAGTGGAAAAGAAAATTTTCCTCTCCATTGGGTCACACGGTGCATAAACATTCACTACGATAATCTTTTGGGTATTATAAAGAAAATCTACGGAGATAAAATGCCCTTTATAGATTTCTTTAAATGAAACCTGTTGAGCACAAATCTTGTGACTTAGGCAAATGGCAACACCGGCCCGAGGTGTAGGGAACCCACTTAGCCACCATTGCCCTTTAAAAAGTTTCCCCCAATCGGCTACTTGAGCACTAGTAGCGTGGGTCTCTTGTAAGAGAATAATGTCAGCCTTTTCTTTTCCAACCGCTTGAATGGTTTGCACCCTCCGTAAGGGGGCACGACCCCCATTTATATTTAAGGATACAACATTTAGTTCCATGGTTGATTCTTCTAGGGGGTGAAGTCCTTTTCCTCAATTAATTCCTTGTTTGCCTTCGTGATGGATTTCCTCAGCCGCTGAAATTCAGGTTCGGAGATTTCCACATGCTCACTCCTTTGCAGCAAAGGTTTTGCGGCTGCAAGGAAGGCCTGGATATAAGGAAAATGATCCTTAATTCGTACATGCCTTTGTCTGAAAGTTTCCTTTAAAAATCTGACAATATTTTCTTTTGAGATCTCCAAAGGCTGCTCTTCCTCCTGAGGGGGGGGGGGGGGGGGGAGCCCTGTCAACCATTGCCACTGGTTCCTCATGGCCGATCAGTGTCTCTGTAGTTAGAATTCCCTCCGTGACGCTAGTAACAAGTTCCTCCTGAACCTGTACAGAAACACCTGTTCCATCCCCATCTACCTTAGGTTCTTCATCCTCTTCATCCTCATGCATCATTGCAATGGGGGGGGGGGGAGGAGTCGTTATTAGTAGTAATGGGTATTTTGCATTCCCCATTAGAATTGATATGGTCATCAGTAGGCTGTTCGGTTTCGCAGGTTGATTTACAACCTTCAGGAAAAAGTTCCCCTTCATCCTGAGCAGGTGGTATCATGTCAGCCATAGTTTCACCACCTTGCTGATCTTCATGTGAAGGACTGTCTGAATCGTTTAAACTGCTTCCTGTCTGCACCACCAACACTTTAACACCTTTGTCCTCATTCCTCGCACTTACAAGTGACCGTTTCAAATTTTTCCGAGACGCCGCATCTACAATCTGCTGCTCCTCACAAAACATTCCCTCTACAGGTAGAGGCTTCTCCCTTACATTTGCTGACTCATCGGTTGCACGATGGCCAGCTGTACTGGATGACTCATCGCTTACACAAAGCACATCCGTATGGGTCTCATCAGCACCACTCTTAGCCGTACCTTGATGGTCCGATGTAGATTCCCGCACTGAAGGCGAAACATCTATAGAATCCTCCGTAATGGTCACAGGTGGGGCTGGTCCGGCTGCTGTGGCATACGTTTTCTCCCCATCAGGACAATACTGCCGAGTGTGTCCATGTACACCACACCCGTAACAAATCAACCTCTCCGTTGCCGCAAAAATCCTGTGCTCACGTTTTGACGACTTAAAAACGAGAGACACATTCAATTGCGTCAAACCATCCTTCAAAACAACATAACAAAACCGTCTAAACGTTTCGATATGCTTAAGCTTCCCGTCTGTGGTGCGAATGGAGGCTTGGATAATTCTCGACACCACAGTACCGTACTGACCGAGCTTCTGAAGAATTTCCTCATTAGACAGCGTCGGCAGAACGTTTGATAGTATTACCTTCGAGGCCGGAGTGTTCCATGGCGAAACCGGAACAAACTGGTCATTGCCCAAGGTGAGGCCGTTCTGCACGACGATGCGTGCGAAACGGACACGTGAAACGAAAACAACCACCTTGTGGTGCATTCGGGACGCTGCCCGGATGTTCTCACAACCGATCAATTCTCCGATTGCGAGGAGCGTCTCCTCCAGCAAGACATCTTCCGGTGGGACAAAACACATGCCGTGTTCATCTGTTAACCCCTCATCGGCGTCACGACCGGCATTACTTCGACTATTCTTGCTAGCCATTTGAAGTAACTAAACGAAAAAAAATAACCAATAAATGGTACAAAGGTTTATAAAGCCGAAATAAATGCAAAAAAATAAACAACAACAACAATAACTGGGAAATAAATAAATAAATCCCGTTAACCACCTAAAGCGGATAACTTTAACCGTGCTGTCTCTCCCTCTCTCGCTCAGTCGACAAGACGATAGAAAGGGACACCGACACTCGGACAGCAGAAAGGACCAAAAGGTAGGAAGAAAGGAAAAAAGCAACACGAGACACAGCACGTACCGCCAGTGACTGAGCAACACACCTGGCAATCGCACGTGCGTGCTAAGCGAGCGGCAGCTGTGCAAAGTGGGAGGGGGGAGAGAGAGAGAGAGAGAGAGACCACGAGCAGAGCAGTTAAGAGGAAGCATCGTTCATTTTTTCAGGAAAGCATCAAATTTGGCAAAGATGTAGTATGGACCTATACAATTGTTTTCCTGAGGGGCGCCCAAAAATTCAGAACCCCTGGTGGTAGCCATATTGAATTTCAACATGACCTGCCCTCTGTGACCTATTTCCCTCAATAACTTCTATACTATGAGTGGTCTTGGTCTTGTATTGTGGTCTTGGCAATAGCACACTACTTTACCTACCAGTCACACGGTGTGGAGGAACTCTGGATTGTCATTGGCACTGGTAAAAGCTACCGCTACCTTGCCATCCATAAAATTATTGCCACCGGCCTTGGCCGCAGGAAGTCCGAGTCTTTGCCATTATTTCATGCCTTCACTGGCTGCGACACAGTGTCATTTTTTGCCCAAATTGGGAAAAAGACAGCCTGGAAGGCTTGGGAGGCATACCCCAGCATCACGCAGACCTTTCATGCTCTCGCTTATAGGCCATCTGTGGACGCTATTACTATGGAACGACAGAGCACAGAAAGATATGTTGCCATCCTCTATGACCGGACTACCGAGATAAAGACAGTGAATGACATGCGCCGACACTTGTTCACGAAGAAGGCAAGAACAATTGATCACATTCCCCCAACAGCAGACGCCTTCGAACAACACCTAAAACGTGCATGTTTTCAGGCTGGACACATATGGAGTCAGGCACTTGTGCCCTACCCAGAACTTCCATCACAAGCTGATTGGGGCTGGATGAAAACAGGGACTTCTTGGACACCAATTTGGACCACAATACCACTGATACAGGAGGCATGTTCAGAGCTTACAAGCTGCCATTTTAAGTCGGCCTGTAAAGGCAACTGTAAATGCTCCAGGGCAAATCTGCCCTGCACATCACTGTGTGACTGCGATGGACAGTGCTTGTAGTACTACGCGTCTGTGCGAGAGCCTCCACCTTTCAAGTGCCCACAATATTTTAAGTTAAAACTGCAACTGTGTGTAACTTTGATTAATTAATACCATTCCATTGTTATCAGAGACCAATAAAACAATGTGTATCACTTGGAATTGAAATTTTACCTAAAATACTATGAGAGATTCAAGGAAAATGGAAACACCATGGTGGCCATCTTGAAATTAAAGATGATGGATGCCAATCTTTATGCAATTGATCCCATTGGATTCAGAGACCATGAAAACATGGGGTAAGACACTGGAACTGTGGTGTTATCGCTCATAGTATAGAAGTTATTGAGGGAAATAGGTCACAGAGGGCGGTCATGTTGAAATTCAATATGGCGGCCACCAGGGGTTCTGAATTTTTGGGCACCCCTCAGGAAAACAATTGTATAGGTCCATACTACATCTGTGCCAAATTTGGTGCTTTCCTGAAAAAATGAACGATACGCCCTATTTTTCGGTCTTAACTGCCTAAGTACACGCCTTTCGGTGAGATCGAGGGGTGAGTCCATCGGCACTCTGACGGGTTGTTGTGATTTCTCGCCTTTTTCCTGATTGAGAGATGTGTTTGCTCTCGATATTTTCGCTCGTGCTGGTGTATGTCGAGTAGCGCTTTTCCCTTTTTCCCCCTACTGGTACAGAAAGCTGTCCACCCTCCCCAAATCCATCTCGGCTTAGGCCGAGGGTTTTCCGATCGTAGTAAATGTCGGCACGTTTCCGCTAAGCGGCCTTTGAGGACTTGACGCGGAAACATGGCGTGGTTTGCGTTCCCCCTAACGAGGTCACCGTGGAAGAAGACATCGTTATTGCGGTGGGTAACATAATGGGGCTCGAGAAAATCCGTGCAGCTTCACGGAAGAACAAACGCCTGATAATATTCGTGGCTGAAGAGCAGCTCGTACATGAAATTGTGGCGACCGGTTTGTCTACCAAGAATGGACATTTTGTCCTGGTCTCCCCACTGGACACCCCAGCCGTGAAAGTCTTGATATGGAATTGTCCCCCATTCCTGAAAAACGATTTAATTTTAAAAGAGCTTTCTCGGTATGGTACAGTGGTGTCGGAGATCACGATGTTATCTCTGGGGTGTCGGAGATCACGATGTTATCTCTGGGGTGTCGGAGATCACGATGTTATCTCTGGGGTATCGGAGATCACGATGTTATCTCTGGGGTGTCGGAGATCACGATGTTATCTCTGGGGTGTCGGAGATCACGATGTTATCTCTGGGGTGTCGGAGGTCACGATGTTATCTCTGGGGTGTCGGAGGTCACGATGTTATCTCTGGGGTGTCGGAGGTCACGATGTTATCTCTGGGGTGTCGCAACGAGCAGGCTAAACACATCATGTCCTTTCGGCGGCAAGCGTACATTGTGTTTCCTGCATCCAATGTGGACAAGGTGCTCAACGTGGCATTTACGTTTCGTGTGGATAATCACGAGTACCAGGTATATGCGGCCACGGAAACGTTAAAATGTTTCGGCTGTGGGAACTTTGGGCATTTAAAACGGTTTTGTCCACAAATTGCCCCCGCGGTGTCCGAGCAGACAACACCCCCTGTTACGGTGACAGAAAACGTACCATCGACATCGAAAACCTCTGAAAAAGAAAACGTTTGGGATGGTTTTACACTCGTCTCCTCTTTGAGAAAGAGGAAAACACCTCGGAATGTCCCTCCGCCCAGCAAGGAAAATAAGGTGGTGTTAGACTCCGATGCATTGGACTCGGTACCACCTGATAAAACATCGTAGTCAGGGGGCCAGGAGCTGAACCTGGAAAGTGGTTCCAAAGTTTTTTTTTCTCAGTGTTTTCATGTTATATAGGTATTGTACTCTATGAAACTGCGTGATGGCATTCTCCCATCATTGAGCATTTTCATATAACAGTTTTTATACAAATGCGGCTATCAGGACGCAAAACACTGGTTTTAGGGGGGTGGGGAAAATAGAAATACCCTTATATCTTTACAAGCATTCAAGCTAGGGCCTTGATTTTTTGCATATGGGTGTATCTTGACCATCCCTATTCGTGGGTCAAAGGTCAAAGTCATAGGTCAAGGTCAAAGGTCAAATATCTGGGTCAAACGTGTACAACACAGCATTGTTTATCTTTATACACTGATATATTTCTCATTATACTGAACCTGTATCCATTGTTATAACGTCTAATGTCTTGAGCTCAATACTGAATGAAGAAATTCTAGACTACATAATATTTATTGAGTTCTTTATGATTTTATGTTCAAAGATTACATCAAATCTGGTTACGTAAATGATCTGTATATGGTGTACCTATTCATAGGTTACTAAACCACCAAAATTGTATGTATATGATGTACTCGGGGACCAGTTGACTTCCTGCAGGAACTGTAGTTGGGCACAGCATATCCCCATATTTGCTCCATCCATACTCTAACGGGTCTAACTTCTGAGGCTCAGACCTCAAGGCATTCTTCCACAAGAAAGTTTGTAGGTGTGCTCTTTTCAGATTTTCCTGGAAAGCAGCATCAGTTGGTGGGAGTGAACAGAGTTTTGGCATTGTGCTGCTCCCCTTGCCTATTCTGGTTTTCCATACCTTTGCTCTAGCCTCACAGAGAGTATGGCAGCTTTTCTGACCGCAAGTAGCAACAGCGAATTGAGTTGCCTGCTTCACTACTTCAGGCCAGGGGGCCGCAATTTCTCCAAGAAGACTCAGTGAGTGTTGTTTTATAGTGTTCAACATCTTCTTCTTCCCGATGCCAAAGCATCCTACTGCAGTATCACATCCAGATAAGGAGTGTCCTGCAAGCAGGTTTGGAAAGACGTCTGCATATTGGGCAGTGGTTGCCTTGACGTCTATGACACTTCTTCTATGTATATAGGAGATTGCATTATAATTGGGATGTCAAGATTCTGCTCAAGATAGTGGTGCAACAGAAGGGCCCAAACATCTATCATCAGCCACCACAGCTACACCGGATGCACCCTCTGAAGCTGCCATGAATGCCTGCTGCACTATAATATTGTCAGCTTCCTCATGACTGGTATACAGATCTCGTCTTTCTATGACAATGCCCTTGCTAATCTCGATAGTTTCCTCCTGTCCTGTTATCAAAAGTGTGTGCTCCTGTGTACGGTTCTGAACAAAGTCTTCATCTCTTTGCAAGTCCTCGCATATCAGTTTCATGAGCTGCTTCTTATTGCCTGTAACAGCCAATACTGCTTTCTGTGCGGGGATTGGTGTTGAGGGTGTCAACTGATACACCCTGCCAGTACCTCTGGCTAATCGTGTTGAATCTTTGGTGCTGAATTCATTGTATCTATCAAAGACTAGATAGACATCACATTTGGAGAGGTTCTCTGCTATTTTGTGCTTGAAGGCATCAACGTAAGTCTGCACATTTCCAACAGCAGGCCAACCAGGTATCCAGAGAAGGGGACACCCATCAATGACAGTGACTTCTATTTCTTCATGGGCGACTCTTGATGACACCTCAATTTTCATATCTCTTTTCAAGATGGATTTAGATGTGGATATCCGCATATCACCAGGGTCTGCAAAGAGAGCCGTTGGCAGTGGAGCCAATTCATGGGACAATGGAGTGGTCAATGTCTATATCCCTATTACTGGCCTGCAGACATATGACACGACTGTAGATTAGGTTTGTATCAAAAACCTTCTGTGTGCCGATATTTACCAACTTATTCGTGTCTGCCATTGAAGTTATCCTTCTTTCAATCTTGTGATGAAAGCCTCGAGGTAAAGCCTCTGTAAATTCCCCGGATTGTTTGCTCCCGATTTCAATTGATTTGTGAACATTAACTGTTGAAGATGATTGTACCCTTCAAGTAACTATGTTCACAATTGATCCCTCTGGGTGCTGCTGGTGGTCAAGTGGTGGTATGCACTGGGCCATCTTCACTTCACTTCACTTCACTTCTTCACAAGGGGAAGATGGTGATGATTACAATAACACTGATGATTGATGATGTTTATGATATAAGAAAGATTTTAAAACCAAATACAGAATATGTACAATTTTGATGGTTTAGTAACCTATGAATAGGTGCACCATATACAGATCATTTACGTAACCAGATTTGAGGTAATCTTTGAACATAAAATCATAAAGAACTCAATAAATATTATGTAGTCTAGCATTTCTTCATTCAGTATTGAGCTCATGAGACCTTATAACAAGACATTAGGCGTTATAACAATGGATACAGGTTCAGTATAATGAGAAATATATCACAGTGTATAAACAATGCAGAGTTGTACACGTTTGACCCAGATATTTGACCTTTGACCTTGACTTTGACCTTTAACCCACGAATAGGTATGGTCAAGATACACCCACATGCAAAAAATCAAGACCCTAGCTTGAATGCTTGTAAATATATAAGGGTATTTCTATTTTTCCCACCCCCCTAAAACCAGTGTTATGCGTCCCGATAGCCGCAATTGTATAAAACCTGTTATATGAAAATGCTCAATGATGGGAGAATGCCATCACGCAGTTTTATAGAGTACAATACCTATATAACATGAAAACACTGAGAAAAAAAACTTTGGACACACTTTCCAGGTCAGGCCAAAATATGCATTTGACCCCCTGACTATCGATGAGTAATCGATATGAAGTATTGCTAAATGTGAATGCAGATCCTCTGCCTGCTGCCGATATGGACCCTCAGCCTAATGTGGAGGAGTTGCATGCGCTACCCCCAGATGAGGTTGGAGTGCAAATTACGTTAAATCCTTGTGAGGATTATGACAAGTCGGGTCGAGATTCGACTGGGGGGCAAAAAGAGCACATTTTGACCCCTCAGTGTTCCAACGCATCTGATGGCAATCGTTCAAATCAAATAGTCGTTGTACCGGCCAATTTAGAAAATGTACCTGAGCACAATGATTGTCCCGAGGAAGAACCTCAAATTGTGCAACAGGTTGCAGAATCGCCCCTCCCCCCCACATTACCCGGTGCTCTGGTGGAACCTCCCCCTCAACCTGTTCCTACAGAAACAGGGCAGGATGACACCTGTACACCATAGAGGCATAGAGTATTCTGGTGTCTCAAGATCCAGGGGTCCCAGATAGTGCTTCTGACATGTCTGAGGAGGAATCCTATGACATTGAGGAATTCCCCACATACAGTGATGTTCACATCACTGAACCATCGCAAATCGCAAATACTCAAGTTTCTGAATCGCAAATAATAATAGTCTTACCATCGCAAATACTCAAGTTTCTGAACCAGACTTTTAGAAAAAGATATATTGAAATAAAAGATCATTTTTCTGATCTACATGGGTTTATTGAAATGGCAAGGTGTATTATTCGCCGACCCAGTGACCACAATTTCACGGAACCCCAATTTAGTAGGCTTAAGAAACATTGTTAAGGCAAAAAACGAACTAAAAGGATGATACGCATATTTCCCTTTCCTTACCTCTTTTGTATCTCAATGACTATTTTTGGTAGCCTCAATATAAATGGTGGTGCGAGCCAGTCTAGGATGCTCCAAGTGGTCAACCTTGTAAGGCAACGGAAACTAGATGTGGCTTTCTTACAAGAAACCCACTCTACTCCATTGTCTCACGCTATCTGAAATCGAATGATAAAAAAGGCCGGCTACTTTAGCGATTCAACCTCTCGTACAGCAGGAGTTGCTTTTATAATTGATCCTCATTTTTGCCCGCACCAACTCTCATTTCAGGAAATAATCCCAGGTCACTTAGCTTCACTGGATTTTGTTGATGGAGACATAAATTTTACTTGAATAAATGTATATGCCCCTTCACCGGGCACAGACTGACGAACCTTCTATGACAGGTTACGACTCCACATGATGCAGTTAGACTTGCAGAAGTGCATTATAATAGGCGGTGATTTTAATTGCACCCTGCAACCTGAGTACGATCGGAATGGCGCAGAACCTCACCCCGGACCGGCGGACCAGCCAGACTGTTATCTAAAATAATAAGAGATTTTGGTTTTCAAGATATCTGGTGGATACAAAATCCATGCACCCATCAATTTACCTGGTGTAAGGTTGCCAATAATCAAGTGGCCCTTGCCAGACTTGATAGATTTTATATAAATTGGCCATTTGCCAACCTCTCCCCCACCACTGAAATTTGCCCGTCTGGTTTCTCCGACCATCACCTCATTACCATGAGTTAACGTGTAGGGTTATCTCCAAATCGCCACTCTTTTTGGAAACTAAACATTTCCATATTAGATAACCCCTCCTTTAGGAATGCCTTTGAGAGGGTGTGGTCCAATCTGAGAGGCTCCAAATCCAGTTTTAAGGACCAGCGATTGTGGTGGGACAACACAAACGTCCAAATTAGAAGTTTCTGTCAGCAGTTTTGTTTTCTAAACACACAGATGGAATGCAGAATGAAAGCGGAGCTGGAGAAGAGGATTCTCCAGATTCAAACAAATTAAAAAACCCATCCTACCCCCCCCAAAAAAACTAAGACTATGTGAGAAGAAGTCTCTCCTTAATAATATAATTGCTAATCAAACCCAAGGAGAGCTAACGAGACTACGCTTTCAGCACCTTTGCCTCCTGGATTCCCAGAGCCGGTTTTTCTTTGATTTTGAAACAAAGTTTCCTCATGCCCTAATTACTGCTTTGAAACATCCTGATAATTCAATCACGACCAACCCTGTAGAAATTAAGAAAGATACAGGACTCTTCTTCCCTACACTTTACCAGGCAACAGATGTCAATGCAGAACTTGTTCCGAACTTGTTTGATGGTGTCGGTACACTAACTCCAAAGCAAAGAACGGATTTGGAGTCACCGCTCACGCTTGAGGAACTTTCTGTTGCCCTTAAAAGCCTGGACAGAGGGAAATCACCTGGTCTGGATGGTCTGCCAGTGGAGTTCTTCGATGAATTTTGGGACTTGTGTTACGGATTCGTCCATAATGATGAAGAATGACATCATCGAACCAAGCAGCAGTGAATGGAGCTCACCATGTGTGTTGGTTCCAAAACCCGATGGCAGTTTTCGCTATTGTACGGATTTAAAATGGGTTAATGCAGTGACCAAGACCGACTCATATCCCATCCCGAGGATTGATGACTGTATTGATTGAATAGGCCCAGCTAAATTTGTAACTAAGTTTGACTTGCTGAAAGGGTATTGGCAGATTCCTCTTACTGATGGAGCCAAGGAAATCTCGGCTTTAGTCACACCAAATGGGTTGTTTCAGTACAAGGTTCTTCCCTTTGGATTGAAAAACGGGCCTGCTACATTTCAACGGCTGATTAATAAGCTTTTTTGCAGACATTGAGAGGGGTGGAGGCTTATCTGGATGATGTCATCATCCACACTATGACCATGGAAGATCATATTAAACAAATTCAGGCTTTTTTCAAGAAACTGACCGAGGCAGGGTTGACCATCAACTTATCTAAGAGTGAGTTTGTAAAGGCACAGGTGGTGTTCCTAGGCCATGTAGTAGGTCAGGATCAGGTGCAACCTGTGACAGCCAAGATAGAAACCATTGATTGCTTCCAAGTTCCAAAAGGGAAGAAGGAGCTTATGAGATTCTTGGGTATGGCTGGTTGGTACCGGCAGTTCTGCAGGAAATTTTCTGATGTGATAGCCCCTTTAACGAATTTGCTGAGGAAAGAGACCAAGTTTGTTTGGGATGACAAGTGTCAGGCTGCCTTTGCCCACGTCAAAGCAATATTAATGATCTCTCCTGTCCTAGCAGCCCCGGATTTTCAAGCACCTTTCAAGTTTGCCATTGATGCAAGTGATGTCGGGGCTGGAGCAGTTCTATTACAGGAAGATGAGTATGAAGTGGATCACCAGGTGTGCTACTACTCCAAAAGGTTTAACAAACATCAGGCAAATTATGCCACTGTGGAAAAAGAGACCCTTGCTCTCCTGCTAGTGCTTCAGCATTATGAGGTGTATCTGGGAAATACTACCTTTCCTATAAAAGTCTTCACTGATCACAACCCCTTAACCTTCATTCAAAAAAAATGAAAAATAAAAATCAGAGGTTGATGAGATGGATTTTGGCTTTGCAGGAGTTCAACTTGGAAATTGAGCATGTAAAGGGCAGGGACAATGTCGTTGCTGATGCTTTGTGTCCAGAGTGAACTAATTTTGGAAATTCCTGTAGGTGGTTTGGAAGTTTTGTTGCTTTATTTTAGGGAATTTTAATTGTTGTTGTTCACGTGAATTGATCATTTTGGTGTGAGTTTTACTTTTGTTTGTTAAAAGAGTTTTTGCCTGCAAAGAAAGTTTTCACTATGTTCAAACTTTCTTTCTTGAGGGGGGGAAGTGTTACTGATTCGTCACTTCCATTGTTGTGGTTTTCATCCTCTGTAAACATTGTTGGTTCCATGTACTATTATTGTTGTCGTTTAAGGGAAATATAGATTACTATTTTCAAAAGGTAAAAGTTAATGTTTTAAATGAAACCGGAACCGGACGACGACGAGGAGGAAGAGAAGGCGGAGCGAGTGAGTCGGACAAGAAGCCGAGCTGCTTCAAGGTCCTGAGCGAACGTTGGCGAACGAGAGTCATGAGTGAACTTTGGGTTTCCCGGGAAAGGGATTCCTGCGACAGAGTTGTTATTGCTGTGACAGATAAACCTGCGTGACAGATGTTGCGGTCGTTTCCGAAGAGAATCGTTGGAGTGCCATTACGCCACGAGAACGGGCCGTCGGCCATTTTTTAATCTCGCGCAGGATTTGCGCTTCGCTCCAGCCTTTTCATCTCGCTCCAGCCATTTCACCGCACCCAGCCGTTAGCCTGGTTTGCGTGTGTAAAGTGGATTTCGAGTGGGAATTTGCGGTTCTCCATTTGGAAGCCGTGGAACGTCCATACCCGAAGGTGTGATTTCCCAGTCGCCTTTTGGGTGCACCTTTGTGCCTCTTTGTCAGCGTTGACTGTCAGCCGACCTGGATTCTGGTCTCGATACGACCTTTTTCTTGCGATCACCGGAGCGTGGATCGACTTTGGCTTGGTGCCGGGCAGAGACTTTGGGGAATGTTCTTTTCGCTCACTTGGAGCACAGTGAGTTAGAGTAAGAAACTGATGGTACCATCATAGGAATTATATGGTATTTTGGTTGTGCAATTGAAAGAATATTGTACCTGTGCTGTTATTCTTGTGTGACATTAATACAATACTATTTTTTTGGTAACAATTGCTTGGTGTGGTTTCACCATTGGTCATTGACACACATAATAACACATCCTTCTGCCGTGACTCCTTTCGGGGCTTGGAGGTACACCGTGACCAGGGTTTGGGGAGGAGCATGTAACAGTAGACACACACTTGTTCCGAGCTTGGTGGAAGGAACTGAGATTGCCTTCAGTTGGATTTGCCTTCCAAGAGGAAAAGGCAAGTTGTTTCAGGGCAACTGCCTCACCACAAGATTCAGTGTACCATGGACGGGAGGAAGGGTAAGACAACTGAAGACGAGATGGGATAAATCTGTGCATGAGAGAGAGAGCAGTTTGCTTTGGAAGAATTCCCAAGAAGAATTGATGTCAGAGGCAGTAGAGATGGGAGACCAGTCCAGATGATTGATGGCTGCTTGCAGACCGTGCCAGTCAGCCTGAGTGAAATGCTAGACTCGTCGGTGCTGAGGATGCTCTCCGAGAATGGCCAGAGAGATGTCCACTTCAACAAGCACATGATAAGAAGAAGAGCAGCAGACATTTGCAGGGAAGTTTGTCATAACCAAATCTAGAAGAGAAGATACTCCATTGACTGAGATCCGGGTTGGGAAATTGACATATTGTGTCAGTCCCAATGAGTCGCAGAAGTCCTTTGCTGAGGTGCCATGGCTGGTGAGAGAGGAACCCACACCCAGCCAGCTGGCATGATGACAGTTGAAGTCGCCACATATAAGGAAGAGAGAGTTGGATGAGTTGATAGAAGTTGGTTCATGTTGTCAGACAGCGAAATGTAAATTGAGTCATCACTGTTTGGAGGACGGTACAGAACACATCTGAACAAAAGGTGGGAGCAGAGAGGAAGCCGTAGGCAGAGGTACTCCTGGGGGTGAAGTGGAGAGAGGGCCGTGCAAGGAGAGTGAGGAAGAGAGTTTTTGATAATGATAGCAACCCCACCACCAGGATGAGGCTATACCTCCTAAAAAAGGAAATCTATTGCTCATATCACAGTGGAGGCCAGTATCCTTATTGTGTACGGACTATAAAATTTTCTCAAAGGCTGTGGCCTTGCGTCTCTCACCCCTATTAGGAGACATTATACACATGGACCAGACTTATTGTTTTCCTGGTCGCAATATTCAGGATATAGTGGGGCGGCTTAGCCCAAATATTCAAAAGAATTGTGCATTTTGTGATACAAGCACCAAATTTGGCACAAATGTACATTAATATGTTGCGAACATTTTCAGATATTGGGCCACTTGAAATTCCGTAATTTTTTTTTTCAATTTTTTTCAAATTTCGTAATTTCAAATTTTTCGGGTGACACCGTCACAATTTCGGTCTTCGAGGCCGGCCGATAGGCAAAGTGTGACCGGAAGGGACGAGGTTCTCCTGACCACGTGGCCCTGGATCTGGGAAGCGAGAGGCGTTCCATTAGTGGACGCGCCCCTCACGCCCGACTTTTGGGCGGCCCCAGCAGGCCGTTAGTTTTGACGTTCCGTGACAGGCCCCGCACCCCCACCTCCGGGCCGACCGGAAGCTTGTGCTGAGTACATCATACCTGAACAACTCAGTGAGGCAGAACACAGCAGTGCACACCAGGGTGACCCCTTCAGTGCATAAACCAATTAACCTGTCCACTGCAGGGCATATAGAAATGAAGTTATTTTCTGCATATAATAATAATATAAGTTCAGTTCTATATAACAATTTCTGTTATCACCACTACCACTACAACTACCACTACTACAAGCTTTGTCTGGAATTTTGTGGACTAACAGACAAACAGACATACAGACAAGCTGGGATCAAAACATTACCTCCTTCCACCATTGAGTGTAGAGGTAAACATCATGGAAATTATATCATGCCCTAGATTTAATTCATGCTTACCCATGTATTTGCTTCACTGGTTCACAAGGTCTTTTGCATACATGTAATTCAGACTCTCGTCTTCATTGCTGACCACACAATGTTCGCAACATATTAATGTACATTTGTGCCAAATTTGGTGCTTGTATCACAAAATGCACAATTCTTTTGAATATTTGGGCTAAGCCGCCCCACTATATCGGCCGGCCTCGAAGACCGAAATTGTGACGGTGTCACCCGAAAAATTTGAAATTACGAAATTTGAAAAAAATTGAAAAAAAAATTACGGAATTTCAAGTGGCCCAATATCTGAAAATGTTCGCAACATATTAATGTACATTTGTGCCAAATTTGGTGCTTGTATCACAAAATGCACAACAGGTTTGCTATGCTGCTACACTATATCAATTGTTTATCAAATTGATTATTCGTCAATGGATACTCAAGTTACACTATGAAAGCTTCAGATGGAAGAACTGAGCAAAGTCATTGATGGGAATGAAGAAAGAATAACAGGAGAATCTGTTCTTAGGCCTCCTACTGTTTTTAAATTGAAAACGTGCTTAGTTGTTTTAGTTGTAAGTACTGAATTTAGGAGCATCTCAGACCACAAAGAAAATTGCTGGTGCAAAAAAGTTAATGCGTTATAGTCTTCATCTGCACCAAAAAAAAATTTTTTTTTTTTTTTTGTGTAGGTGATTGCACTGATTTTGTGTGATTATTTATATGTGTAGGATATTGTGAAAGGTTTTCATTTTTTATGAAGAGTTAAATAAATCACTCGTACTCAATAGTCTCACATTTCATTGTAGTGAGTAAGACGGGGAAACCTACGTTTCATTTTGAGATGAGCAGATGTTTGCTTGCCACCAATGATGAAGCTGTACTTTCCCTGGTCTTCCTTGGTTACATCTCTAACAAGTAGTGTATGGCGTCCTCGGCGCGAGCTGCACATATACTTGGCACCAGGATGGATCTCAACCCCATCATGGAACCATTCACCTTCCACATCTTCTCTCGTGACAACGCACTCCATCTCACCACTTAGAGTTTCCAGGATTACTGCGTCCTCGAGTTCTTTGATGAACTCTAGCACAGAGCCTACACAATAAAAACACATTTTAAACAGTGCAGCTTCGTAGAAATCTATTTTCTTGATAGCCGCCAATCAGATTATAGAAATTTGCATGAATAATAAGAAAACTATATCTCACTTGACATTCCAGGATTTAACACATTGAAAAATATTTACCTTCAACTTTAAGTCTTGCAGTAGACTTCACAGATGGATCGTCTACTAATGAGCATGTGTAGTTTGAATATTTGGGCTAAGCCGCCCCACTATATCGGCCGGCCTCGAAGACCGAAATTGTGACGGTGTCACCCGAAAAATTTGAAATTACAAAATTAGAAAAAATTTTAAAAAAAAAATTACGGAATTTCAAGTGGCCCAATATCTGAAAATGTTCGCAACATATTAATGTACATTTGTGCCAAATTTGGTGCTTGTATCACAAAATGCACAACAGGTTTGCTATGCTGCTACACTAATAACATCTCTGTTGTCCGAGATGTATTTGAAATCAATGAAATTAATTATGAAAGTTGTGGCTTGATCTTCCTCGACCAGGAGAAAGCTTTTGACTGTGTTTCTCACACATATCTTTTTGAAGTGCTAAAATGTTTTGGTGTTGGACCTCCTCTTTCTATCCCATATACAATTATGTTATTCAAACACTTCGGCTATCTCAAAGATAAACAATGAACTTGTACCCCCCTTTGTGTTGGGAGAGGGGTAAAGCAGGGCTGCCCTCTGTCAGGAATTTTGTAGGCTTTATCCCTTGAGCCCTCTTAAATACCTTTCGGAAGTCCTTGTCTGGTGTTACTTTTGGAACCCACCCCTTAAAAAGCATTGCTTCTGCAAATGACATCTGTGTCTGCATCAGACAGTCAGAAGACGTTGATTTGATGATGAGTGTTTTGGATGTCTTCAGCAGGGCATCATCGGCCAAGATAAATTGGACAAAAACAGAAGTGCTGTAGCTTCAGCCCTCAACCTACCCCTACCTGCCCCCCTATTTCCTCTCCCTCCTCCTCTCCCTGCCAATCTTTCGTTGAGAAGAGATGGGATTAGGTTCCTTGGGGTGTTCCTTGGCCCTGGGAATTTTGCGAGGCATAACTGGGAAGGCTTGTTGGCACAAATTGAAGTACTGTTGCTGAACTGGAAGAACTTGCTCTGCCAACTGTCCTACCAAGGTAGGGTACTAGTCATCAACAGTCTGGTCACCACTAAGGTATGGTACACGATTCTTTCCCTGCAGCCACCCAAAACTCTGGTGGAGGACATACAAAAATGCATCACCCATTTCTTCTGGTCCGGAAAGCATAGGCTGAGACCAGAGATTCTAAACTTACCAACTGCAGAGGGTGGCCAAGGGCTGGTCATTGTCAAGTGCCGCACCATGGCTTTCCGCCTACGAACAACATGGCGCTTCTTGTTTGAATCATGTTTGGCCTGGAGACAGCTTAACAGCTGCATCTTACGTCAAGCGGGGAAGTTGGACCTTGCACAGGAGCTGTTCTTGATGGATTCAACCAAGATCGACCTATCGATGCTACCTGCCTTTCACTAAAGCCTACTGAATGTGTGGCAAGCCTTTACCTGTCTCCGTGACCCCTCGACTTATGTTCGATCCATGTTCTTCAATGAACCATTATTTCACAACATGGTATTTGGTGAGTGTGTGAATGAAAGCACCTTCATTCAAAAGTTTATAAATGCCTCAGTAACAAAAGTGTGTCATTTGAGAAACGCCACCAATGACAGGTGGATAAGTGCTACCGCTCTGGCTTCGACCGTTGGCATTAGAACATGTCTCAGAGTGAACACCTTTTTGAAATCGGTACTTCACATCTACTGTGCCTCACAAGGTTGGGCAAACAACCCTCCCATACCCACCCCTGAATCTTCTCCACCCTTCCCCAATCTTTGTGTATCTGGTTCTCTTAGTTTGGAACTGATTAGGTTTGGCCGCTCTATTCTTTTCTGGGAGCAATCGAAAGACCCTGTATGTGCTTAAAAGTCCTTTTTCCTTCGTTGTCCTCCCCTGTACCCTGTAGATGGCCTGCAGTCCTGCCGATTTGGGGTTGGTACTATAAACAGCCTGTGCCGAAACGTGTTGGGGATCTTCAATGGAGAATTGCTCATTGGATCCTCCTAATATGTCGACCTGACATATTCGAATAAATCCGAAAATTCATCGCTTGAGTTCAATCGTACCACTATGTAACCCGTTGACAGTACAGATATGGCGGTCGCATGCCTGGTGTGACGTCACGGATAATCGTGAAGATGAGGAACCAAGTAATGCTCTAGAAATGTTCATATAAAGGGGCGCCAATTTGATTCATACAGCTGCATGAATAAGTAAATTAATTTTAACCGATATATGTAGGGCACCCTTTATATGAACATTTCTAGAGCATTATTTGGTTCCTCCTAAGAACACAAGGGTGGTCCAGCATGTGCCAGAGATTTTTTTTGAACGTCCCTTCTTTTGTATTATTTGGAATTTTATACGAGCTATGGAATGTCCCTTCTTTTCTATACTTTTCCACATGGCACATACCATATTAAGGGGCCTTTTCTATGCCCCCTGGCATTTTTCCGAAGAATACATATTACTTGATTGTGGCAGTGTGTAAGCAACATAATCAATCGAGGCCTGAACACGTGTGATAATAAACCTGTGTAAAGTAATCATTGAAATAATAGGCAGATGTGTAAACACTATTTTAATTAAATTTCTGTTGTTGACAACAAATCAAGATATACAATCTCAACAAAAGATATTACTCGATTACTCCCGAGGAAAAACACAGGCATTGTATAAGCACAAGACCCAATCGAGGCCTGAGGGCGAATTTGAGGAAGGTCAATTTTCTGATTAAATTTTTTTTTAATCAATTTTTTTATTACAACATAGCCCTCGACCTTTCTTTGGATGAAAGAGGAGGGCATGCAAAGTTTGGTTGCACTGGTTCATGCAGGTTTCGAATGCATGAATGATCAAACACACCCAAACCAACAAATGTTCTTCTTGACATTGTTGCGGTTTTGAGAGGGTACATATACCATCATTAAAGGTTAAAGGTTTGCCCCCATTGTTAGTCCACAAGCAACACATAGGCCCCTGAGAACATTCGTTATGTCATAGTATGTGTGAGTATAGGCCATTTCCACTAGTGATACCTGCGTTGTGTAAAGGAAAAATAAGCTTACGTCCCGTTCATTTTGCGGCCACCCTCCAATCTACCTCGTTGGGCAGCATCCATCCCGCGCCCGGATTCAGCTAATCCACCTCGTTTTCCAGCAGCGTTTGCTGCCCTTGGTTTCGCTCGAAACCAGTCAAATGCCACGAGGTAGGCGTGGAAAGGGGGAGGAGCATGAGGACGAGGTGTGGCCGCATCAAGCAGCACGTCAGAAGGCGGAAACGGTAAGGGCAACCACCAACCAGGGCTCGGTGGGCATGGCTTAAGAGGGCGTGGTAAGGGTGCATCTAGCAAGTGCTGGAAGGTTCGCTGAAAAGGCTATATAAGCGTGCACACAAAGCCCTTGAACAGGACTGATGCTACAGCGCTCATATGAGGAGGACGGGCACGATTCGCGCATGTATAAGGACTGATGAGTGAGGGGCTTTGTGCGAGGACTGGCCAGGAAGGACTTATGCGATAGGACCATGCTGGGAGAACTTGCACGTTTTGCGCTTTGTACTGTAGAGGACTTGTTGGGAGAGCGCACTGTAAAGGACTTGCATTGGGAGCGCTATTGAAGTTGCATTGGGAGTGCCCATTGAACTGTATTGGGAGCGCATATAGCGCCGGTTCTTCTATTACGCACGCGGCCGTGACTGCACGTATAACCGCCAAGCCCAGTTCATCTATTACGTACGTGACCGTGGTCGCAAGTAACTGCCCAGCCAGCTTTACCTTTCGCCCCGCATTTAACCCCGTAATTGTCCGATCTGCGTCAATGACCCGCGGGAAGCTTCTGCCGCCCTGACCATCCTCTTCACGGTACGAGTCGGGAACCGAAGCGAACTGCCTGGACGCCATCATCCCTGGACCATCACCCTGACGAGTGACCATCTGCAATGCCCGTGTGAGTGTCTGAGTGTGAAATGGGCCCGTGTCCTGGGATAAGTTAAGACTGTAATAAGGCTGCACTGTGTGTTCTTCTTCTCCTTCCTGTACAAATTGTGAATAAACCAATCTGTTCTTCCTGTCTTTCCTGATTCGACCGTATCAGTGTTTTCCTCCATTGGGTAAGCGTGGCACGATCAGAACCGCTCGGATCGGGTTTAGTCCTCGTTAATGGCCCGGGTCACGGTTCGCTATCACTCGGCGTTTCCACCTATAACCGTGATTCGGGCGGGGTTTATTTCCTTGCTTCTTGGGCGGCGTTGGTACTTAGGTAATAGTAATTAGGCCTAACACCCTATTCAACGCCATCCGGAAGGAACGTCATAGCCCCGGATCCCGTCGGCTATTAAAAGACAAGGGGACTAATCCCCCCCTTGGTAAGGGGAAAGGCCGACGCGGAGATCCGCAACAATTGGTGTCAGAAGTGGGATTTGGAACCCAAACCAAAACTTTTTTGGACAAATTTGGCCAAAATTACGAGCGACCAAAATTTAGTATAACATCCAAATTAAATTAGTGCCATGAATAACCAAGACGGTCGGATGCCGGTGGGGGTAGAAGATGAGGAGGTAGTGGAATTAGAATCGATAACCCAGGACCCCCCGGGAAGATTTGGGACAGTTGGCAATGGAGGATGCAATTGATGAGGGTGCAGCACTCGGGGTGGCAGGCAAAGAAAATGGCGGCACCTCGCACGTGGCGACGAGGGCCGCGCCCGCTGCGCAAGTAGGGGTTATGGACTTGCAAGCCTGCATGGCACAATTCATGGTGCAAATACAGGCATCCATAGAACTGGAGGGGGACAGAGCCACGTGGGAAAGGAAAGAAATGCGGGACGAAACAAGGCGTAACGGGGACAAATCAAGGGCAGAAATGAAAGAATTGGAAAACAAAATGGGGGGACAATTGAAGGACATGGGTCACCAAATGAAAGAAATGAAAGAGGGGTTGGAAAACAGGATGGCCACCCAAGAGAATCAAATGAAAGGAATGAAAGACGGGTTAACGGGGTTTGAAAACAAAATGGGTGGCCACATAAAAAGATTTGGGGAGAACATTGATCGCAGGTCGAGCGGGAAGGTCGCGTGGGTACGCAACGAGGTAACGCAGTGTGAGAAACATGGGGGAAGCGAGTTTGAGCAGAGCAGAGCCAAGTGGACCGGGGTAGAAATCGCGACTCGGGGTGTGGAAAAGCCGACGGCCGCCGAGGTGGAAAATGAAATTTTATTAGCACTGGCAGTTGTCGAGGAAAAAGAAAATGAAATGTGTATAGTGGAAATTGGGGTTGAGGAGATGGCAGAATTAGAGATTGAATCGAAGAAAGAAATGGAATGCACTCAAAGTCTGCATTCGCATCGTGATGTTGTGCTGCCTAACCCCAATGAGAATTTGCAGGCGCCGCTGCGGAAAAAGGTCCCGAAGGTGAGTAGGGTTGTGTATGGCGCAAAAAGGTTTGACGCAAAAGTGTTTAGCGGGAAAAGATTTTTCGCATGCTTGGGATCCCGACGTCACCCGGGCGCTCGTGCAAGGTCCGTGGTGCGATATGTGAAAGTCAATGGCACGCGTGTGAGGAAAAGGTGTGTGCCGAAGCGCGAGTGTGTAATGGAAAAGTGTGAAACAGAGTGTGAAAGTGAGAGTGAGAGTGAGTGCACAACGGAGTGTATGTGTGAAGAGTGCGACACAGAGTGTGAGTTGGCCGGAGAGAGTGTGCGAGAATGCACACCAGAGCGTGTTGGAGAGAGTGTGTGGGGATGCACACCGGAGCGGGTGATTGGGTGTGCAATAAAGTGCACACCCGTGGGTGTTACAGAGTATGTAACTGAGGAGTGTGCGCAAGAGTGTGCGCGAGGGTGTGCGGTGATGATTGGGTGTGCAACAGAGTGCACACCCGTGGGAGTTACAGAGGATGTAACGAGAGAGGAGTGCATGGAAGAGAAGTGTGTAACGGGGTGTGTGAGTGGTAGGAGAGCGCCAGGGTGTGCACGAGGATGTGTACTAATGGAGTGTGCGAGCGGCATGAGTGCACCTGAGTGAAGTGTGCCGGAGTGTATGGGGATGCCTGGATGTGCGAGAGAGGAGTGGGTCTCGAGGTGTGGGTGTGAGAATGCGACTCAAACATCGACGCAGACCGGGGCAGCGTTTAGGGCGACGGATAGCCGACGCGAGTCCTCGGGGCGTGGTGTGCTTTGTGTGCTGCGGGGGCCGTCGGGGATCGTTGCCGCGGCGGTCTCGCAAGGGGTGCCGTGCACGATTCGTGCTGGGCCCCGCCCTGTATGGTCGGTGCCGTGCCGTGGCGAAAGGGGCAAACGGCACGATTCCAGGGGGAGTAGGTCAGGTCGGAACTTCACCCCCTGGCGGGCGCGGTGCTCCGACCAGGGGAGGTTGGGTCATCGTGCCGGAGACCGGAAGGCTCCGCACAGAGATGGCGCCTGGAAGCTCGGCCCGAGTATGCCTCCTCCCCAGAATCGAAAATGCCGGATGGACCCAACCAACAGGAGACTGACCACCCGCATGCATTGCTCGGCTTTGCGAAGCCAAGCTGTGAAGATGTATTCCCGCACGACAAGGCTCCAGTATAGTGGACAGATAGAAATGGCGTTAGCGAATGGTAGCTTTACCATTCACCGTTGGGGCACGAGCTTTAGTTTATGGGGTTGGCAGTGAGAACTAGCTCGCCAGGGTGGGCTAGGATAATTGTTAGGGATTTAGAGATGACCATAGGAGACCAAGATTTAAGTAGAGACATTTGTACAGGTAGAGGGGACATAGTCAGATTAGAAGGATGATAATGACGTGGGTGTGCTTAGTGTAAGGGAAGACGGGGAAAGCATGAGTATTAGGGGAAATAGTTAGTTAGATGATGCTGTGTGTGTGGAGAAATTGTGTGCGAGGATGAGCTTTAGGCACAAATGAGGAATTGAGTGAAATTGTTTGTGGATGAACTTGGTGAAATGAGGCATTGGTCGAGAATGGTTGTGTGTGTGAGAATTTGGTTATTGTTGAGCTTGGTGAAATGAGGCATTGGTCGGGGATGACCAGAGAAAGTGTATGAGTGGTGTATTGAGGACATGTGTAAGTGTGTTGAGTGATTGACTTGCATGGGGTGCAAGTGAAAAACAGGTGTGTGGAATAAATAGTCTGGAGTAAGTGGTGTGGAATGAGTGGTGTGGAGTGTATGGTGCGAAGGAGTGGATGGGGGAAGATGGACCCCTTCACGAATACCCGGGGAGGGTAGTTTAAAGGTTGGTAGAAAGTTTAGGTAAATTGTTTGGATATTGACATCTGTGGTACAGATAGTAGCAAGTTGTTGCTTTGAGGAGTGCATGAGTGAGTGGAATGGCTGGGCGTGTGGGCTTAATTGGCGAGTATGGTTAAATGGGCTCTCCGCCACTGGTAGTCTGTCAGCCAGGTGAGGCCGCAGGTAGGCTCTGGGAGTCAGGTAGAGTTCAGTGTAGTGTTCAGTGGGGCCCGAGGATCCAAGAGAAGGACCCGGGTAGCCCAAAGCCAGAGAGGGCATTAGAGGGGTGAGAGAGCCAGGAGGGGCCTTCCCCGAGTTAGGGTAGTAGTAGGAGCATGGTAAGCTCGGGTGGCGACTTCAGTGGCGGAGGTGCGCAGGTAGGTAGACCTGCTGGTAGAGCCACACGACCCAGCCCCGAAATTGTGCGAAGGCACATATAGAAAAAAATGGGGGAGTGAGACCCCAAATTTGGTAGGGCACCACAGAGTGGGTCAATGGGAATTGGTTTTTAGAACCACATAGTGTAAAGAGGCCAATTGAATTGGCAGGGCAAGACCCCGGGTAGTTTAACTGAGTTAATGTCAATTAGAGTTATTTTGGATATGAAAATCTCTTCGCACCATCCACATCCGCTCACAGAGGTGACAGGAATCCACACCAGGTTTTGGCAAATGTTTTGAATGTGAGACGCATCTCGACGTAAGTTGGACATTGTGTTTATTCCATGTCTTCCTTCTTGGGAGGGATTGGAAATGAATTTGGAGTAGAGGGGGATAGAAAAGACGAGACGGGAGAGACGGCATTTGTAAAGGAAGTGTAAATACGGGGAGGTGCATGGGTAGTGTAGGTTGACATGGGGGGTGACGTACGGCTAGGGACGAGCTTTCTTGGCTCGCTCTCACGCGCCCCTCATGTTGCATTACCTTGTGTTGACATGTACCTTTGTGCCCTTTCCCCCCGCTAAACTCTCTGCTTTGTCTTCCTCCCCACCCATGGACCCATTTTCTTTGTTGAGGGGACTGTGCAGGAACCTTGAGTGTGCGGCTGCACCTTTGCACTGCACCCTGCTACCTGTTGCCTGCACCAGTACACCTATGGACCACATGTTCTGTAGCCTGGCACCTTTGCTGGGGCAGACAATCGCTGCAAACATTACCTTGTGCCCTGCGGACCACTGTTTTAAGTGGTACCGATGCCATGCAGTCGGACCACCTAAGTTGGCCCTGCTGGCCGAAATAAAAACGGACACGGTTTGTGCCTTTTTGTTTATTTCCTTTGTTGTGTCAGGAAAGAACACCTTAAGTTTTGATGATGGCACATCGAAGACGAAGACGGAAAACACAGCCAAGATGCAGCAGCCCAGCAGCCAAGCACAAGACGTCATGGATTTTTGAAATGTGATTGTGCATTTTTTTTTGATGAATGTGCATTTTTGTGCATATTGGTGTATGGTGTATTGATGCAGGCATTCTGTGTTTCTCCTTTCCAACTTTTCTTTCCCACAAAAGAACAGGTCCTGGGTTCTAGAATTGTAAATAATTAGGTGAGTCTTGTAAATAACATGCTCCCCACTGGCTTTATGTGTAGTTTGCGAATTATTTCTGTAATTCGGTTAATTGTGGGCGTGAGTCTGTTAGTTAGTACACAACGCAGTAGGTGGGACATATCTAGTGTTTAAAACTGTCACACACAGCGTGTTAGAATAAATGTAGAGGGAAACCACACCTAAGTGTCACACTAAGATAAAAAGTAGTCCTGACCCTTGCATCAGAACCGGTTGTACTCACTTGTGTGGGTTCGGCTCGGGAACGAGCCTGGCGAAGGAGGGGTGCAGTGTTGCGGTTTTGAGAGTGTACATATACCATCATTAAAGGTTAAAGGTTTGCCCCCATAGTTAGTCCACAAGCAACACGTAGGCCCCTTAGAACATTAGTTATGTCATAGTATGTGTGAGTATAGGCCATTTCCACTAGTGATACCTGCGTTGTGTAAAGGAATAATAAGCTTAGGTCCCATTCATTTTGCGGCCACCCTCCAATCTACCTCGTTTGGCAGCATCCATCCCACGCCCCGACTCTGCTAATCCACCTCGTTTGCCAGCAGCGATCGCTGCCCTTGGTTTCGCTTGAAACCAGTCAAATGCCATGAGGTAGGCCTGGAAAGGGGGAGGAGCGTGAGGACGAGGTGTGGCTGCATCAAGCAGCACGTCAGAAGGCGGAAACGGTAAGGGCAACCACCAACCAGGGCTCGGTGGGCATGGCTTAAGATGGCGTGGTAAGGGCGCATCTTGCAAGTGCTGGAAGGTTCGCTGAAAAGGCTATATAAACGTGCGCACAAAGCCCTTGAACAGGACTGACGCAACAGCGCTCGTATGAGGAGGAAGGGCACGATTTGCGCATGTGTAAGGACTGATGAGCGAGGGGCTTTGTGAGAGGACTGGCCAGGAAGGACTTATGCGGGAGGACCATGCTGGGAGAACTTGCACATTTTGCACTTTGTACTGAAGAGGACTTGTTGGGAGAGCGCACTGTAAAGGACTTGCATTGGGAGCGCCATTGAACTTGCATTGGGAGCGCCCATTGAACTGTATTGGGAGGGCATATAGCGCCGGTTCTTCTATTACGTACGTGGCCATGACCGCAAGTATAACCGCCAAGCCCGGGTTAATCTATTACGTACGCGACCATGGTCGCAAGTAACCGCCCAGCCAGCTTTACCTTTCGCCCCACATTTAACCCCGTAATTGTCCGATCCGCGTCAACGACCCGCGGGAAGATTCTGCCGCCCTGACCATCCTCTTCGCGGTACGAGTCTGGGACCGCAGCGAACTGCCTGGACGTAATCATCCCTGGGCCATCACCCTGACCATCTGCAATCCCCGTGTGAGTGTCTGAGTGTGAAACGGGCCCGTGTCCTGGGATAAGTTAAGACTGTAATAAGGCTGCACTGTGTGTTCTTCTTCTCCTTCCTGTACAAATTGTGAATAAACCAATCTGTTATTCCTGTCTTTCCTGATTCGACCGTATCAATGTTTTCCTCCATTGGGTAAGCGTGGCACGATCAGAACCGCTCGGATCGGGTTTAGTCCTCGTTAATGGCCCGGGTCACGGTTCGCTGTCGCTCAGCGTTTCCACCTATAACCATGATTCGGGCAGGGTTTATTTCTTTGCTTCCTGGGCGGTGTTGGTACTTAGGTAATAGGAATTCGGCCTCCCACCCTATTCAACGCTGTCCGGAAGAAACGTCATAGCCCCGGATCCCGTCGGCTCGTAAAAGACAAGGGGACTAATCTCCCCTTGGTAAGGGGAAAGGCCGACGTGGAGATCCGCAACAATATATTGGATTGATATTTACAGTCATGGCCAAAAATATTGGCCCCCTTGCACTTTTTTCAAATAACTCACAATTTTCTCCAGAAAATAAGTTGAAATTGACAAGTATTTTGGCTCCACAATTCTTTATTTCACTGTTAATATTACAGAACCTTTGTTTTTGATTCAAAACTTAATATATCCTTTTAAATCAGAAAATAAAAAGAAATGGCATTGACAAAATTATGGACACCCTCAAACTAATATTTGGCAGCACCGTCTTTGGACAAAATAACTGCAGTCAAGCGCTTCTTATAGCCATGAATAAGCTTCCTACACCACTCTACTGGCGGTTTGGCCCACTCTTCTTGTGCAAACTGCTCCAGTTCTCCCAGATTTGAAGGGTGCCTTCTCCCAACTGCTGTTTTCAGATCTCCCCACAGGTGTACAATGGGATGTAGGTCTGGACTCATTGCTGGCCACTTCAGAACAGTCCAGTGTTTTGTCTTGAACCATTCCTGGGTGCTTTTTGAAGTGTGTTTGGGGTCATTGTCCTGATGCATGACCTTCGACAGAGACCCAGCTTTCTGACATTGGGTTGAACATTGTGCTCCAAAATGCCTTGGTAATCTCCAGATTTCATGATGCCATGCACACATTCAATGCACCCAGTGCCAGAGGCAGCACAGCAACTCCAAAACATCACTGAACCTCCTCCATGTTTGAATGCAGGGAAGGTGCTCTTTTCTTTGAAGGCTGCATTTTGTGTTCTGTAAACATAGTGATTATGGGCTTAACCAAAAAGCTCTAAGTTTGTCTCATCTGTCCACAGGACATTCTCCCAGAAGGATTTTGGCTTGTTTAGGTGTGTTTTGGCAAACTCCAGTAGGTCTTTCTTAGCAGTTGGGTCCTCCTGGGTCTCCTACCATAGAACCCCCTTTCATTGAGTTGGCGATGGATGGTGCGAGTTGAAACTGTTGTCCCTTGTGTCTGAAGGGCAGCTTGAATCTATTTGGCAGTTGGTTGAGGTGCTTTCTCCACCATTCGAACAATCCTCCGCTGCAATCTTCGATGAAGTTCTCTCTTGCGGCCACGTCCAGGGAGGTTGTGTACAATGCCATGGGCCTTGAACTTCCTGATAACATTGCGTACAGTGGACACAGGAACATCAAGGTCTCTGGAGATGGACTCGTAGCCTTGAGATTGTCCATGCTTGGCTACAATTTTGTGTCTGACCTCCTCAGACAATTCTCTGGTTTTCTTTCTATTCTCCATGCTCATTGCGGTACACACAGTGACACAAAACATCAGCACTTTTGATGACTCCTTTTCTTTATTCAAACTAGTTGAATGAGTGATTTTTATATTGCAGGCACATGCAACTCACCACAGGTGAGTTCAATTCCAAAGTAGAGGAGAATCACCTGTTTGAAATCTAATTGTTCAAACAACTTCTAAAACGTGCCAATAATATTGTCCGGGCAATTTTAGGATTTATGTGTGAAATAAGCTAAGATTTAGTAATCGTTTCAGCTTTTTTGTTTTGTTCCAATGCAAACTAAAGAAATACATGCACTACATTACCAAAGGTATGCAGACACCCCTTCTAATTAGTGGATTTGGCTGTTTCAGCCACACCTATTGCTGAGAGGTATATATAAATCAAGCACACAGCCATGCAATCTCCATAGACAAACATTGGCAGTGGAATGCGCCATACTTAAGAGCTCAGTGACTTTCAACATGGCACTGTCATCGGATGCCACCTGTCTAACAAGTCAGTTCGTCAAATTTCTGCCCTGCTAGAGCTGCCCCGGTCAACTGTAAGTGCTGTTATTGTGAAGTGGAAACGTCTAGGAGCAACAACAGCTCAGCCGCAAAGTGGTAGCCAGCACAAGCTCAAAGAAAGGGACCACCTAGTGATGAAGCATGTAAAAATCATCTGTCCTTGGTTGCAACACTCACTCCCGAGATCCAAACTGCCTCTGGAAGCAACGTCAGCACAACAACTGTTCGTCGGGAGCTTCATGAAATGGGTTTCCATGGCCGAGCAGCCACACACAAGCCTAATATCACCATGAGCAATGCCAGGCATCGCCTGGAGTGGTGTAAAGTTCGCCGCCATTGGACTCTGGAGCAGTGGAACGTGTTCTCTGAAGTGATGAATCACGCTTCACCATCTGGCAGTCCAACGGACTAATCTGGGTTTGGCGGATGCCAGGAGAACGCTACCTACCCGAATGCATAGTGCCAAGTGTAAATTTTGGTTTAGGAGGAATAACGGTCTGCAGCTGTTTTTCATGGTTCGGGCTAGGCCCCTTAGTTCCAGTAAAGGGAAATCTTAATGCTACAGCATTCAATAACATTATAGACGATTGTGTGCTTCAAATTTTGTGGCAACAGTTTGGGGAAGGCCCTTTCCTGTTTCAGCATGGCAGTGCCCCCATGCACAAAGCGAGGTCTATACAGAAATGGTTTGTTGAGATCGGCATGGAAGAACTTGACTGGCCTGCACAGAGCCCTGACCTCCATCCCATCGAACACCTTTGGGATGAATTGGAATGCCGACTGCGAGTCAGGCCTAATCGCCAACATCATTGCCTGACCTCACTAATGCTCTTGTGGCTGAAGGGAAGTAAATCCCCTCAGCAATGTTCCAACAACTCGTGGAAAGCCTTCCCATACACGAGCCACAATCTTGTATACAAAAAAGAAAAAAAAGTGGAAGCTGTTATAGCAGCAAAGGGGGGACCAACTCCATATTAATGCCCATGATTTTGGAATGAGATGTTCGATGTTCGGTGTCCACATACTTTTGATCATGTCATGTATGTGGATACCAAAATATTTTTTTATTTCAACAATTTTCTGGAAGAAATGGTGCCTTATTTGAAAAAAAGTGCAAGGGTACCAATATTTTTGGCCACGACTGTTTTGCTTTGTTTGGCTGGTAGGATCGTTTAGATGGAGCACACTCACCTTTGAGCTGTCCAGCCTGTGTTTGATTCCTGAAATAAATATGAACTGTTATCCTGGTGTTTCACAGGCAGGGAATTGCATCAATGTGTGTCATCTACTGGATGTGGCAATAAGCCAAAGTACCATCTGCCAGCCATCGAGGGTGGTCATTATAAATACCACAATGCCTTTCAAAAGGAATAGGCTATTGTGTTCCCAAGTTAATGTCCTAACTCACAGCAGGGCTCATGCCAGTTTCTGTCTTGTGCTGGTCCATAAGGAATGCCTCGGTGCACCAACAGATCGAAAACACTGGGATATGGTAGTACGTTGTATACAATGGTTCTGCTATCATCCTTCAATGGGCCTAATCAGTCTAACTGGTCCAGAAATAACGCAAACATCTCTGTTTTGCTGTCTCATATAAATTATTTCCTACATCGACAAATCATGTCATCATACAATTCATCATGTGCTACCCCATTCACCCTTATTACTTTCTTTGCCATTTTATTCTCCACCTGGTATTCTTTCTTGCTCTCTTAACAATCCCCTACCCGAGCTGTTTTTCTCTATGATACCCTTCATATTTACCAGATGTCCTGCCAAACATTCTCTGCAACTCCAACTATTTTCTTTATAAACTTCCTACACTTTTAATTAACACGACCCTCCTTTTAGTAAGGGCATTTTATGAGATATTTCACAAATCTGTTAACTAAATTGTTACCAAAAAATTTCTTCACCAATATGTTTGTAAAGGTGTGTAATAACATGTGTTAAAATGTTGAAGTTCAACTCCCGTGGGAAACCCAGAAAAAAAGCTGTTGAATTCGGGTACCGAAAAATTATTTTCGAGAAATTTTTTTTTTTTTAATCGGCCCTTAAGTAACTTATGAGGGGTCAAATAAGGGTTTTTCATGATTCTGAGTTGATTAACATTTATATTTTCACTTTTACATTTACACACAAAGTAGCTTTTATTTCACATACATATATAATACTCAAGAGTTATTTCTCATTCACAATGTCAGAAGTTTCAACAGTCATTGTCTATGTCTTCTTCAGACTCAACAACATCATGACTGCAGTTTCTGCATGTAATGCCATTACAGACTCCACAGGCCGAGATGCACGTGACCCCATTCTTCTTGCAGCTGCATCGCCGGTTGCTGCAATCTCCATGACAATTACAGCTCGTGAACTGCAATAGCTCCTCAGGAGCCGTGGGGTCCAGTGTTGGAACTGGCTCATACCCATGCACACCTATTGTCCATCCATAGTCACTGGGGTTCAGAGACATGCTCTGTAGAAGGATCCAGTCCCGGGTCTGCAGGTAGGCACGGAGTGAATGTTGTGCAGCTGCACCCTCTGTTGGAGGTAGAGTCTCTGGTTTGATCACTCCTGCCGCTGCCTTCCTTGAGAACATGTTGTACCGAATTTCACCCAATGTAGTATCTCGTCCATGGTAAATGTACTTGAAAATCGCAGTACCAGCCTGAATCACTGTTTCCTTGGTGGCTTCTGTGTCTGTGCTTCTGTGAGCTTCTGTGAGCACCCAGCATTTGTGGCCAGAAAAACTGTTTCTCATTCTTCCTCTGCTCAGTCCACCTTGTGACTTGGCTGCCTTCATTAATGTCTGCTCAATGCAAATGTGACACCATGTGCCGGACCACTCATGACTTGAGTAACGGACAATGTGGTTCCCGTGGGCAGTGAGACGTTCTAAGGTGTCTTTGTAAGCAGGCAAAGTTTCTAGTTCCTTCATGAGTTGACAGTACAGCCGTGCGCCCTTGGCATACTGATGATGGCCTGCAGCGGCAAAGATGTGAAGCATCTTGGTAACAATGCAGGACAGATGCCCATTGTGGTCTGCAAGTCGCTCAGTTCTGATAAAGACCTTGATCACATCTACCATGTGGTGGTACTCCACCCAGAGTGCAGATGGTCTTCCTCCTTTTGCGAGTCGTTTGAAGGTTTCTTCAAACCTTTGCTCAAACACTGGCACTACTGGGTCTGAGTGTCTGGCTCCCATCTTCCCATCAGCCACCTTCTCCCTGAAGGTCTTCATGTCACCACGCTCCTCCTCAGTGAAGGCAAGTTTCATGATGTGTTGATAGATGGCTGCATCGATGAGGAGGTGAACACGGATTGCCTTGTCAAAACATCCTCCATCCATGATGTGGTTGGCTGTCGTACTTCCAGGATAGATCAACTGGATCACATCTAGTAGTCCAGAATCTTCCATGATGTTACCCATTGATCCAAGATAAGACTTCAGCAGGTGAAAACCACCCAACCTTGGAATGACGGGTAGATTTGCCTGCTTTATTATATTCACAGCCTTCAGCCAAATCGGAAGATCAAAGGTCACTATAGCGACCCCAGCGCGCCGTATGCACTCTTTCAGAGTGGTGAAGATGGTGTTAAGGTCATTAGGGTCTCCTTCAATAACTGGGAGGAACTCGATCTGTGTGCTCTGCTTTGCATCATTAGCATGGATTCTCTTCATCCAGCCATTCCAGTTGCAGTGTGGGAACTCAGGATCGTTGGCTTTGATCACCCACCCCGCTGCCCAGAGTGTGTCACCTGGAGTGAGGAGTGGCTGATCATGAGCCAGGGAGTAGGAAAGCTCAGCGAGGGGGAGAAACATGATCGCGTTCGTTCCTATCTGTTTCCTGTTCGTAAATGGAATAATCTTTACTTCAGTTCCTCTCAGGATCTTAGCTTTGTCGAGTGCCTTCAACTTCACCCGGGGGAAAGCTGCTGTTGTCTGTGGATCTGGCAAAGGTGGTGCCGGAGAGGTGACTTCGATCCAACCCATTGAGTGAAAGGGAGTGTTTCCGTGAATAGAGACAATGTTTAAATCTATATTGTCTCCAACAAACTGAGTGACTGCATTGTTTGTTTCCCCAACCTCCATAAATACCACCTGATCATTACTTGACAATTCACTTTCACTGGCTGGCACTTTGGCTGTCATCACTGATTGATCCTCAAGCGCAGCATCAACCACAACCTCATCATTGATCTGTTCATCGGTTTCCTCCACAATGGTGTCAAGAGTGCCAGAAGTATCTGGAACATCATCTCCACTCCTACTATTAAGGGAGCAGTATTTGTAGTTTTGTGTCTCCGTGTAAGACTCAGTGTATCCCAGCCGGTGGAACTTGTTGAGCATCCATTTTGACCCAAATCTATGATCAAGTTGTATGGCAAGACCCATTTGGTGTGGCAATACTCCAGACCGAGGTCGACAGGCCTTAATAAAATTCTGCCCCCAAACGGCAACTCTTTCGTCTGTCTTGACAATCGGTCTCAAGAACATCTGAAGGCTTGCAGGAACAAGTGTCAGCTGACTATCGATGTCAGTCATACTGTGTGTGGTGGGGTATGACTTTGGACCTAAATCAATCAAGGCAATATCATTGGATATGAACTTGAGTGCCGTCTTTATGATCTGAGTCTTCTCATCTCCATGGTCAAGATTAGCATGATGCTCTCGCAGAATATTGTCGGTGCCATCTTTGAGACAGAGTACATTTGCCCTTCTTTCCTGTGTTGTGAAATACAAGGTGTCTTCGTATTTCTCTAGAAGTTTTATCTTTAGCCAATGCTTTGAATAAGAAAGGCTCTTCTCTGGTGACTGATCAAACTCCTGCAGCTTTTCATGGACTTGGTCCATGTTCATTACCCCATGCTCTAATTCTGAGTCTAACCATTCGCAGAATTCAATAAAAACTGCCTCTTGCTCCTCATCAATACTCCTCTGTCCTCTCTTCCTTTTTCCTTCCTCATCAGTCTTGGACAAACTGTCACCTCTCGCAATCATAAGTTTGCATCGCAAATGGTACAGTGTTTCTTCTGCTACCAAGTCGTTGATCCCTTCCAGGCGTCCAGTGACTTCAGTGCCCCAGTCATCCCCGCGACTCCGTGCTGTCTTCAGCTAGCTTGCCTTCAGTGTATCTGCAGTCAAATTATCTGGCACTCTGTATTTCTTTCTAGCTTGTGCTGGATTATTTTTGTAGAGCTGGGCTGGTTGGTTGCAAAGAATGCATACATCCTTATACAGGAGGTCAACGGACTGTGATCTTCTAGAACTGCAGCCAGTTGATGAACTGAACTCACAAGTAGTGCGTCTTCTCTTCAACTTTGATGACTCTTTCTCTGCCTTTGATGCTTGAGCTGACTTCTTGGTGGTTGCAACAAAGTTGTTGTACAGATCATTTTTACACTTCTGGTGGTACCTCAGTTTTCCTTCCTTTTGAGCCTCCTTCATACATTCCACAACAGTAACATTTTCGACAGTTTCTGCTTGTTTCAATAAAGTTGAGTATCCCTTTGGAGTTGCCTGTATGAGCCTTTCAGCTGGTGTATCCGAGCGTGCACAGATGAAGCAATTGAGCACAGGTGGAGTAACGTCTTCATCCATATTGCTAGACTCCATGTCCTGCAAAGTAGAAAATGAGATATATTTAGAAATTATTTTTCCACAAAGTCAAATTAACAAAGTCAAAGTCAAATGTTGTTAACATTATAAATGTTAACAATCAACTCAGAATCATGAAAAACCCTTATTTGACCCCTCATAAGTTACTTAAGGGCCGATTAAAAAAAATAAAAATTCTCGAAAATAATTTTTCGGTACCCGAATTCAACAGCTTTTTTTCTGGGTTTCCCACGGGAGTTGACCTTCAACATTTTAACACATGTTATTACACACCTTTACAAACATATTGGTGATGAAATTTTTTGGTAACAATTTAGTTAACAGATTTTCATATGTTTCACTTACTATTTCTCTCCAGGTACTGATCACATAGTCATTATTCTGATAATGTCATATTTCCTGCCAACTCTCAATAAGCCCTGGTGTTGGGCTAGCGGCTAGGGTGCCGGCTTAGGATCCTAGGATCCTGGGTTCGAATCCTGGTCAATCGCTGAATTAACGCCAGGGGGGTTGACTCAGCCTGCCATCCTTCCGAGGTCGGCAAATTGAGTACCAGTTCACTGGTAATTCCCTGCTTGTCGTTAAAGGTGGCAAAAAGGGTTGGCGTCAGGAAGGGCATCCGGCCGTAAAACATTGCTTCAAAAAGGGGACCGAAAAACAACAACAACCACAGTTCCCGAAAAAGGCCAACCCCACAAACTCCCACACTCACTTCAATCACACTCCTCCCTCCAGGTCTTCAAAACAGCTGTTCACCACCATCTCTTATCTTCCCCCATCCAAAACCTTGATCTTTTCTACCCCTACTAATTCACCCCAGATCCACCTTGTTGGAAATTCCAACTTCTTTCCTGGAAGTCTTGGCAGTGTCCATATGTTTTATACCTCTCCCACCCCCCCCCCCCCCCCTTCCCATGCCTTCCCCCCAAAGCCCTCTCCCTCCCACAGTTCTCTCGATGTCTCCATGTCTCTCGGTCCCTGCTCTCAAATGTTGTGTTTGTGTCCTTCCCCCTCTCTCCCCATCTTGTCTACCGCTCCCGATGTTATTTGTTTTGTATGTCTGTTTGTCTTTCTGTGTGATTAATGTTCGCTCTTTCACGAGCCTCGATCTTGTATACAAAAAAAAAACAAACAAAAAAAACCCCCCGCTAGCGGGGAAAAATGGCCTCTAAAGGTGGTTTTTTTTTTTTTCTCAATTTGTAGCGCATTCTTTATTCACAACTCTCAATTTGTAACACCTCCTTACTGATTTATTCTGATATAGTCACTCTTAACCATTGCATCTTCCATCTTCTACAGCATCTGACAACTTATTCTATTAGAAACCTCCAGCACTATCTCCCATTCACTTTGTCTTCTGTACTGATGAAATTTCCAGCTTCCTCCTCTCGATCATCTCGACGACTTCCAGCCCCTTTCCTCTTATTGTATCAACATTATATGTTCCTAATCTTCCTACGACTCTATCCCACTGCTGTTGTGACTACATATAAGGTATTTGTAAACATATCACCACTGCCAGAAAGTGCGGTGCATCAGCTCTTCCAGTTGTGGTAGCCTTTTCCTCCAATTGTTGTTGATAGCCGATCATACTTTTCTGAGACATTACTAACATGCAGAGATTGCTTCCCTCGCTGACATCTCTATTGTGAAGATTTTTGGTTTCCTCAAACCCCAAGTGCCTGTTCATAGCATTCTTTTCATTGATTTTGTTTGTAGCTCTAGAGTCTAGTGGATACTCAGACTTCTTGCTCAACCAACTACAAATGATTGATAGGAGCTGGAAAAATTACCTGCTGCCTCAGATGGAAATATCATTTGTAATCCTGATGTCTGAGCATGTTAAAATATCATAATGTCATGTTTTAAATTCAATGCCATCATGTAAATTCATCATCATCATTAAATCATCATCATCTAAAGACGTAATAAAACATGAAAAGCAAACCTGATTTACCGGAAACATGCTCTGTTGTTTTAATTGAGCAAGGCAAAAGCATGAATACATAAGCCAGAATGTATTTGAAACAGATAACTTGTAAAAACTAGATGGTATTCATAGAATACTTACCCCGCACAGTCAACTTGTTGCGAGCCAACTCTTCTGTTTTTGAAAAGAAAAAAAAATCTTTGATCCAATATGGCTGCCAGACCACGTGAGCGATGACATCTTAAATTTTATATTCTCTAATATAATTGTTGCATAGATCACGCTCAATACATTTCAAACTGATCAGACTAAGCATTGTCCCTGTCGAATTATGACGTCATACTTATGGCACCAATGACATCATCATTAACAACACCTATTCTCCATATGGAGTTCTTTACAATGAGCCATGTTTCAATTTTTTCCATGCAGCGTTTCTGGAGATATAGAGGTGCAGCATTTTTCGGTTTTTACAAGATGGTGCCTGTACCACATGACCGATGACGTCATGATTATCATTAAAATATTCTAAAGGATGAGGCACTCCTATGGTGAACATTTCATGTCCATCAGACCAACAGTTGCTGAAATTTTAAAAATGATCGGATGGATAAGTGTTGTATTTGTCGAATGACCTCATAACGAAGGCACCGATGACATCATCATTAACATATCTTATTCCATATGGGGAGTAGTTGACAATGAGCCAGGCATCAATTTTTTCCATGGAGTGGTTTCAGAGATATAGAGGTGCGAATTTTTCCAAGATGGCGCCTGTACCACGTGACCTATGACGTCATAATAATCGTTAAAATATTATACAGGAGGAGGCGCTCCTACGGTGAAAATTTCATGTCAATCGGACCAATGTTTGCCGAGAAAATGAATTTTTAAAATGCAGACACGGCACACGTACGCAACTGAATGCTTAACCCCGCTTTTCGCTTCGCGAGCGCAGGGTAATAAGTAAAAAAAAAAGAAAAAAAAAAGCTAGTAAAAAGAAAAACAAGTAAAAAAAGGTTGTAAAGAAACAGGAAACGGGTAAAACAGCTGACTTGGAAAGGGCACACACAATGATCACATGACCAATATCAATGGGATTAACAGCAAATAAAATGCACTTTTTATATCATGAAGGTGAATGGTCAACAGACCGATAACAGGGTGTTCGGAAGTATGTTGGATCACAAAATGGATCATTAAAGCCTTAGTCCATTACAGAAAGTTGTATTACGTGAAGCTGCAGAGAGATGCCTTGTAGGCTCTTTGTAACCGATTTTAGGGAAGGAACTATTGGCACAGCTAAGGATGCTTCATTGCTTCACCAACATTTGCCATATGGGTGCTAACTTTGAGATGTGGTTTGAACAAGTCAAGTTATAGATGATACAGTAACTGAATAATTGCAACTTGGTTTGCCAACTGAATAGCAGCCTCTCTTTAGCAAAAATATGAGCAAACGAGACCTGCTGGATGAGGGTCATGTTCCATGTGGATGACAAAACTGGTAATTTTTTATCAAAAATCGACAAGAAAAGCAGCGTCAAATATCCTGAAGGAAGCGGTAGATTGTTGAACTTGTGAATCAAGTGGTCAAGGCAGTTTTCCAGTGAGGCAAAACCAGTCATTGATGGCAATTTCAAACAGAATAGGTCCAATTATTAGGAATAATAAAGAAAAGACTGTCAAGATTTTATTGGCATCCATATTAAACATCTGGGCTGTTTTCCATTTGTATGTGAGGTTGCTCATTGCTGAAGAAACAGAGGACATTTCAACAAAGCAGGATTTGAGGACACGAAAGATGTCAAGGCCATACAATTTTTTTTTTTATCTCCCCAAGTGGAAAGGGGGAAATGCTCATTATATGCAGTCTAATATATCATGTCTTTCTTTCACTTGTGTTGGTTTAATTCCCATGGCTGTTCATTCCAGGGTTTCATTTCCCTTTGTGGAGGGCTGGTGACATGTCTTGGGAAAACTCAGACTAAAGAATGTTCATGACAAGTAATATAATGGCAGTGGCTCCCTGGGCATGGATCTCAACATGATGATGATGAATAGATCATACATGTTAAATGTTAAATATACAATTTTGACAGGAAAGAATATTGCTCCACATAATTTGATAGGCAGTGAGAGGAAATCACGTACAGTATGTATAAAGTAAGGCAGCACTATAACGTTGTCAGAAAGACTGGAGGGAAGAGGTATGGCAATGAGAGGGTGACAGACACAGTGTCTGCAGAAAGTATTCACACCCCTTGACTTTTTCACATTTTGTTGTGTTACAGCCTGAATTTAAAATGGATTAAATTTAATTTTTTGTCACTGATCTACACACAATACACCATAATGTCAAAGTGGAATCTTTTTTCGTATTTGTTTTTACAAATTACTTAAAAATGAAAAGCCGAAATATTTTTGAGCCAATAAGTATTCAACCCCTTTTGCTATGTCGCTCCAAATTGAGCTCAGGTGCATCCAATTTCCTTTTATCATCCTTGAGATGTCTCCACAACCTGATTGGAGTCCACCTGTCGTAGATTCAAATGATTGGACACGATTTAGAAAGAAACACACCTTTCTATACAAGGTCCCACAGTTGACAGTGAATGTCAGAGCAGACACTCTACCATGAAGTCCAAGGAATTGTCCGTAGAACTCCAAGATAGAATTGTGAGGAGGCATAGAATTGGGAAAGGAAATAAACAATTTCCAGATTGTTGAAAATTCCCAATAGCACAGTGAGATCAATCATTAGGAAAAGGAAATAATATAGAAGTACTCAGACCTAGAGCTGGCCATCCAACAAACCTGAGCAACCAGGTAAGAAGGACCTTGGTCAGGGAGGTGACCAATAACCCAATGACCACTCTGACAAAACTACAGAGTTCCTTGGCTGAGATGGGAGAACCTGCCAGAAGGACAACAGTCTCTGCAGCACTTCACAAATCGAGGCTTCATGTGAGAGTGGCCATACGGATGCCACTCCGGAGAAAAAGGCACATGACAGCATGCCTGGACCTTGCAAATAGGCATGTGAAACATTCAGAGCATCAGGCAAAATATTTTGTGGTCTGTTGAGACAAGAACTAATCTATTTGGCCTGAATGCAAAACTCCCCAAATCCAGATGAACATAGCTGATACAGACATACCCAGGAAAACTCAAAGTTGTAATTGCTGCCAAAGGTGCTTCTGAGAAGTATCGACTCAGGGGACTGAATACTCATGTAAATTAGATATTTCTATATTTAATTTACAATAAATTTGTAAAAAATTCTAAAAACATGTTTTACTTTGTCATTATGGGGTAGGTATTTTGTGTCAATCATTGACATTGTATTTGTGTGTTGAGAGGAGGCTAAAAAGTTACAGGAAGGGCTGTGGGAACTGAGAGGTTGCGGGACGGGACGGAGGGTTGGGGTAACTTGGATGTTATGGGATACGGTGGAGGGAGAGCTGGGAGGTTTGCTTGAGCAAGAAGTAGGTCAAGAAAGTAGAGGGATGCTGAGCGTGGGGACACGTAGAAGGGGTGAGGTTGGAGGGACGTGGGCATGTAGGAAATGTGAGAGAGGGTATGACATGAAGGAAGGGGTTTGGCAACCGTTGAAGGACGTGAAGGGAAATTGATTGTCATGTGCAGCCAATCTCTGCAAATTACACTTTTCAAGATTCCCAATGTGGATATACAAAGACAGACATCATGGGAGGAGTAGAGTGAATGGTTGTTGAAAGCATGGAGGAAAGAGGTGCTGTTGTACAAGAGAAGGGTTGATGGGCCCATTTAGGAGTGAGGCAGGTACACGAAATATGCCTTGTGAAGAAGAAGATGAATGTCATGAGAAAGAAGAAGAACATGTGGGCAAGTAGGCTACTAACTGAGGCATGGATATATTCAACCAAAAAGTGCAATCTGGCCTGAATGTTTTTCTTAGATAACAGAAGCCTCCTAGCACATCTTATTGAGGAACAAGTCCAAAAAGTTTTAATTAAAACAAAAGCCGCGTCGATGTTACACAATGCCTAGATGCAGCTGTGCCTATAACGTCGATGTTATAGGCACAGGACATTCCTATTGATTCGATTACTTGATGTTATTTTTGTGCAAAGTGAAAATATATCTCGGCAATTTCTCGTGTGTGGCGACGAATTATTAATATATCTCGGCATTTTCCCGTCTGTTATTTCAGGCGGTGTATGAGTGACCTTGCCGCGATTAAAAAAATATATATCTCGGCAATTTCCCGTGTGTGGCGACACGTGAATGAAGCTATGCTCCTCTCTCCACATTATTGTGACGACGTATAAATTAAATATTTCATCATGACGATTGTCATCAAATGGACGAATTTTTAATATATCTCGGCATTTTCCCGTCTGTTATTTCAGGCGGTGTATGACTGACCATGCCACGATTTAAAAAAAATATATCTCGGCAATTTCCCGTATGTGGCGACACATGAACGAAGCTATGCTCCTCTCTCCACATTATTGTGACGACGTATAAATTAAATATTTCATCGTGACGATTGTCATCAAATGGACGAATTTTTTATATATCTCGGCATTTTCCTGTCTGTTATTTTGGGCGGTGTATGACTGACCATGCCGCGATTTAAAAAAAAAAAATCTCAATGGACTTGAAGTTACAGGCCTTTGAGAATTCATTTCGTTCTATAAAGGGCAACTTTCATCGGATTTTCTTCCCGTTTTTTTTCAACCGAGTCTAAAACTATGTTAGCGACTGTGAAAAATGAAATGATATATCGAATTTGATTTGAAATAAAACTGTGTGAGAGAGGAAGACACCACGGGCCTACAAAACAGGCCTCAAAGCTATGCGAGTTAATAAAATGGTGGATATTTGTTTATATGAAGCCTCTGACAGAATGGGTGGAGCTATGGTTCCCAGAATGGGTGGAGCTTTGAGGTTTTGTCTTCTCTGCAAGAACAAGAAGAAGAACAACAACAACAACAGCAGAGGGCACTCTATGACCAGCGTCTGCGACGCGGCTAAAAACCAGCATCAGTCCACCTTCTTGTGTTAGCCCTTCTGGAAACAGTCTTGTTTTCAGCAGATATGAAATCCTCTGGTAGTTTCCACATGCTTTTCTTTCTTTCCTGGAACTAAGAATTTCAGTCGCCTGTCATCTTTCCTTGTAGTGGTTCTCGGCCTGCCAGATCCCTTCTTCCTTGCAGTAGAACCAGTTTTCTGGAACTGTAGACTTATTCTCTTTATGGAAGGCAGATAAATCGGGATGTTATCCTCCTTCAGGAAGTAGTGGATTTCACAATATGTCTTGCCCACTTGACGAATGAATGAATGAATGAATGATCGTTTTAAGGCCATTTTTCCCCGCTAGAGCGGGGGTTAGCCTTGCGGGCCCCATGACAATCATGGTTCCCTGTTTGAGGCAATGTTTTTATGGCCGGATGCCCTTCCTGACGCCAACCCTTGGTCACCTCGTACGATGCACAGGGATACGGTGTACCTATTCTAAACCGGTGTACACACCGGGATCATTCATCCCAGCAAGCTGGTACTCAATTTGCCGACCTCGGAAGGATGACAGGCTGAGTCAACCCCCCTGGTGTATAATTCAGCGGTCGACCGGGATTCGAACCAGGGATCATAGGATCCCAAGGCGGCACCCTAACCGCTAAGCCAACACCAGGCTAAGCCAACACTTGACGAAGACAAACAATTCGATTTTTAATATCCCCATCAGCATGGAACTTCTCTTTCTTTGCAGGCATTTCCAAATTGAAATACAAAAAATATGACCTACACTAACTGTACAAGTCATAAATTAGAGCAATTTAAGCACAACATATGCACTAAAGTCAAAAAACACAACACCCTAAAAATGCATTGCAGATCATTAAAAGTATACTTCTACCAATAAAAAATGTTGAATTTTTTTGTGACAGAACAACTCAAAACAGTCTTATGTTCCCTTTTTAGATGTAAAATTTTGATCTATTTTGTCTAACCTGAGACATTGGCCTTTAAAGATGAAAGGCGAAAATACAGAAATTTCGAAATTTGTTTTTTTTTTAGAACAAAACTTTTTAAAACAATTTTTTTCTTAAAAATTGCTGTAAACCGCATGGAGAGCTTTGAGCTACTGTAACACGAGTAATCAATTTAAACTGGAATATGTACTGCACATCTATGGCTCCTAATAAATAAAAAAAACAGTTTGGTTCATTTTTTTATTTTTTTTGCATATGTATAGTATATAAGTACGCATCTTCGGAATACACAGACACCATGTGTTGATGGATATACGTATATTTGGAGCTGGCACATGCTTTGCATATACAATGATGACACCTCAGTAATATCGGGAACCCGGACCCACAGGACACGGCCTTTTATGACTCGGCAAACTTCTAGATTATAATCTGAAACAACAAACAATATCACGTTAGGTCCGTTAATGAAGCTAATGGCATATAACAATCATAATAAATGAATACTTTTGATACAATGTCAAATCTACCTTAAATGGGGTCATATTTGTCAATATTAGTTATGAATGACAAATAATAAGTGCTGAGAAAGCTCAGAATATAATAGATGAAAAGGTGAGTGAACTGGAATATGTGAATGATTGTGCACTACCAGGCATTATCCATCTCTGCTTTCCTGACTCCTACAGCAAACAGCTTGGGAATATCAAAAGCCCAGATTAGATTCAATATACCAAGCACAAAATTGATGAAAGGCAGTGAAAGAGAAAAAGAACGTTTTGTTGAAAGAAAGTTTTGTGTTCAAACTAGGGAGATTAAAAAGGTGAAAAAGTTTGCGTACCTTGGTGGTCAGATTGAAGAATGGCCAGAACATTTGGTGGATGTCAATGCCCATTTGGTACTAGTGGGACCTGCCTTTGCTAGGCTGAGTAAGAACAAGTACAAAAAGTTTTAATTAAAACAAAAGCCGCGTCGATGTTACACAATGCCTAGATGCAGCTGTGCCTATAACGTCGATGTTATAGGCACAGGACATTCCTATTGATTCGATTACTTGATGTTATTTTTGTGCAAAGTGAAAATATATCTCGGCAATTTCCCGTGTGTGGCGACGAATTTTTAATATATCTCGGCATTTTCCCGCCTGTTATTTCAGACGGTGTATGACTGACCATCCGGCGATTTAAAAAAAAAATATCTCGGCAATTTCCCGTGTGTGGCGACACGTGAACGAAGCTATGCTCCTCTCTCCACATTATTGTGACGACGTATAAATTAAATATTTCATCGTGACGATTGTCATCAAATGGACGAATTTTTAAATATATCTCGGCATTTTCCCATCTGTTATTTCAGGCGGTGTATGACTGACCATGCCGCGATTTAAAAAACTAGGACGTGCCCGTACGTGGGTGCCCGTTCGGAAAAACATTCCAAACCGCGTGGCAGTAACGACCACAGAACCCCCCCCCTCTATTTACATGAAATGGTTTGGTCCATTCGCAAAGCCAAAGCGAACGAACACAGAACCCCCCCCTCTATTTACATGAATGGTTTGGTCCATTCGCAAAGCCAAAGCGAACGGCGAACGGCTAAATCGCCATAGCTCGGTAACTACTTCTCCGATTAATATGAAACCTTGAAAAGGCACATCCTCAGGTCCCCAGCAATATACCTGGCAAGTTTCAAGTATATCGGACCCGTGGTTGTCGAGAAACAGCGGTCACAGACAAACACACACACACACACACACACACACACACACACACAGACACACACACACACAGAGATTACTGGAATTATAGATAGATATATATCTCGGCAATTTCCCGTATGTGGCGACACGTCGACGAAGCTATGCTCCTCTCTCCACATTATTGTGACGACGTATAAATTAAATATTTCATCGTGACGATTGTCATCAAATGGACGAATTTTAAATATATCTCGGCATTTTCCCGTCTGTTATTTCGGGCGGTGTATGACTGACCATGCTGCGATTTAAACAAAATATATATATCTCGGCATTTTCCCGTCTCTTATTTCGGGCGGTGTATGACTGACCATGCCGCGATAAAAAAAAAAAAATCTCAATGGACTTGAAGTTACAGGCCTTTGAGAATTCATTTCGTTCTATAAAGGGCAACTTTCATCGGATTTTCTTCCCGTTTTTTTTCAACCGAGTCTAAAACTATGTTAGCGACTGTGAAAAATGAAATGATATATCGAATTTGATTTGAAATAAAACTGTGTGAGAGAGGAAGACACCACGGGCCTACAAAACAGGCCTCAAAGCTATGCGAGTTAATAAAATGGTGGATATTTGTTTATATGAAGCCTCTCCCACAATGGGTGGAGCTATGGTTCCCAGAATGGGTGGAGCTTTGAGGTTTTGTCTTCTCTGCAAGAACAAGAAGAAGAAGAAGAAGAACAAGAAGAAGAAGAACAACAACAACAGCAGAAGGCACTCTATGACCAGCGTCTTGCGAAGCGGCTAAAAAGGGGTTCTATGATAGAGGTTACACAATGGTCTGGAATTTCAACAAAAGTCATGACTTTGAGTCAACACATTTTGCATTGCACGGATATGACAAGCAAAACCACCATTTCCTTTGTTTGGATTTCCTTGTAGTTTCTTCCATAAAAACAATGTAATAGTAAAAGGTGTCAGCATGCTTGGGGTTCCTGGTAGTTACTTGCCTCATATTGTGACTTTCAAAAACACTGCACATGAGTCTTCGCCTCAGCTCACTTACTATTTCACCACGAAATGAAGTGGAAATTAAGTGTCTAAAGAGAGAAAAAACAAGTGTGCAGCAAAGAGGGAAATGTAAAATAATTACATAAAACTGGATGTAATGGAATGTGTGTTTTGAAATTGCGAAGATGATAAATACAATTCATACGCACCATTTATTAGGTAGATTGAAGAACAGTTGGAACTACAACATCACTCAGTAGAGCACATACCTCCACCAGGCTGAACAGTTTACTTTTTGTATCCCACTGATAGGCCGGATCTGGATTTGGACCTGAACCAAAATCTAATCAGCTAGTTCTTGTCGCCGAACCAACTCATTCACCAAATTGTGTCATAACAAATCCATAACTTTTTGGAATATCATGATATATATATCATTTTTGGCACCATCTCTCAATGGTGAAGAATCACTTTTAAAATTGTAATATCTAGATATTCAACAACATCTCATAATTTCGTCGTTGTCACATACCCAACCCGTCCACCAAATTTCGTCCGAATCCGTCCACAACATTTTGTGATATCCTGCTCACAAACAGACAGATAGACAAACAAACAAGAAAGACCGTGCAGAGCACGATACTTACAAGTTCCACCTTCCCCCCCACTCCCTCCTTCCTTCCCCCCTTCTCCTTCCCCCCTCCTTCCAAAAAAGTTGCCATGAATACATCAAATTGTCCATTTCATTAACATTAAAGTTGATGATCTTAATCAAAGCTCAGGTCAATCAGATGAAAATTGATTCTTTTTCAGATGAAAATTGATGATTTTAGAAGTTTGACCTTGAGTTGACCTTTGACCTTTTGAGCTCAAATAGTTCGTTTCCCAATTCAGTGAAACTTAAACTCCGCCTCAAGGTAATAGTAATATAGGTAATCGTAATAAATCGTAATCTATATAATAATAGCGTAAGGACTCGACTTTGTTATCCCTTTTACGCCGCACCCAGTGACCCGATGCCCACGGCACTAATGGATTTACGATCTACGAACCGCGCTCTTTGTTTTTCACGTACAGACATACTCGAAAAATCGGAATTAGCCGACGTTGGGGCCCAAAAGCATCCGATTAACTGCCGATACGACACCATCTTACGACGCCATTGTATTGGTGTCTGCTGGGTGAAGGCGAAGCAAGCCGTCCGCCGATTGGACAGGCGAAGGCGAAAGCAAGCCGTCCACTAAGTGGACAATCCAGAGCATGCATTTGTGCTGGTGTCGGCGATCGTTGTTCATATACGCACTCTTCATTCTCATCTTTCTTCCTAACTCTTACTCGGACAAGCAAATCCCCTATGCCATCCATAATGGTACACTCTATCCATACACCACATCCTCCCTTCCGTGGATGTTCCACGGGTTTCGGCTAGTAAATAGTAATATCGGTAATAGTAATAAAATACCTCAAGGTAATAGTAATAAATAGGTGATAGTAAATTTATTACCTCAAGGTAATAAATAATATTATGGCAATAATATTATAATTTTAGAAGTGGTTGTTTATTTCGCTTGTTTTTTTATACGGCATAGCCCGTAGGGCAAAGACATCTAGAACAGTGTTTGTCTGTCCATATGTATGTATGTATGTATGTATGTCCTTCACAAACATACACCAATCAGAGCTGAGGATCTGATCACATAACATGGGTGATGTGATTACGTCTGTGATGTCATTACGGCGTACGACGGCTAACTCAATACACCGCCATTCTGATTTCTATGCTGCTTAGGCCAAACGTATCGTTAAACCTGTCATATATCACAATCGCTATGCTCTACCTTTACGTTTTTCATTCAGTGTGAAACACAAACAAACCGATTGTTAAAATGACCATCAAATATCAAAAGCATAGGTGGTACGGCTCTTCCAACAACACAGTACGTATTGGCCTTAGGCTTCATGCCTTCATGCCTCACCTTCAGGCCACTTCGAACAAATTAGCCCAGGTTTCTTAATACAGTCGTATCATTTTCATACTACTACGAATAATAATAAAACAGGCATTTTAAGGCCATTTTCCCTGCTTGAGCGGGGGTTAGCCTTGCGGGCCCCATGACAATCTTCTCCATTTCGCCCTATTTTCTACATCTCCCCTTGTTAACCCCCTTGCCTGCATTTCTTCTTCCACCACTTTTAGCCAAGTCTTTCTCAGTGTTCCCCACCCACTAATAATAATAATAATAATAATAATAACGCTAATAATAATATCGTAAATATAAATGTAACACTGCAATCCCTTTGTCGTGACTGCAAAGTTACTCATTTGAAGCAGGGTATGGTTCATTGATGACTCAATGAGGAGCGGTGCACTAATTAATTGCGGGAGTAAGGAATTAACCTCGGTTTAGTAATACAGTAACATCATCTTTGTAATAATAATAATAACAACGTTCATTATAATGATGTAGTAATTATAATCATAACACTGCATGACTGCAAAGTTACTGGATTGAAGCGGTGTATGGTTGGTTCATTGTTGACTCGAAACCTATAGAATAAACCAGTGTCTCAATGTAATCTCTTCACTTCCATGGTGACAGACAGCTTAGAGACTTAGAGTACTTCAAAATAATTTAAGTATATTTGCTAATTGGTATTCCCACCCAGGTTATACTATCCTCTTCGACTAAAGTATCAAACAAGCCCGGCAACGCCGCTTTTAGACTTTTTGTCTTGTTTTTATTTATATTCACGTCAGCACTGTTGGACGACATGGATCGAACTTTGGTGGTTGCATTCAGGTGGTGCACATGGAAAGTTTTAGGGGTTTTAAATAAAAACTACAACAATGCGACTGTGTCGCCAATATGCCTCTGCATAGTCCCTACCCATGACAATGGGTTGATTCCCTTGTTCACTGTCCTAAAAATAAACAAGTTTGGTTTAAATTCCTTCAGCTGTTTTGAAGTATCACATTTTCACCACAGGACAGGTTTCACATCGATCGGAGAAAGGATCCTTTGTAAATATCGGATTTTCAAGCCAATATGGCTGCCAATCCACGTGACATATGACATCAAAAATGTACACTCTGCATATATATGGGTAGGGGATCACGTTTGTGAAGTTTTGTGTTGATCGGACAAGGTTAGTTATTCTATCCAAGATGGCTGCCAAACCATGTAACCTATGATGTCATCATTTTCAAACTATATGCAACAATGGTGTTCGATGACATTTGTAAAATTTTGCATCGATAGGGTAAGCAGTTTCAAGAATAAAATTATTTAATATTTTCCTTCAATCCAATATGGCTGCCAAACCGTGTGACCTATGATGTCATAAATTCAATATTTCAATACAAATGGGTCAGAGATCATGTGCATGCATTTTCAGATTCTTAGGATAAGGCATTCAATTGAAACATTTATGGCTGGTATACCACTTCACCGATGATGTCATCATTATCATGGTTTTGTTCCCCCATTGGGGGAGTACTTGACAATGTGCGAAGTTTCAAATTTTTCCATTCAGCGGTTGCCAAGAAATATTTTTTAAATTATTTGCATTTAATCAAAGATGGCTGCCATACCACGTGACGTGACATGACGTCACAATTATGATTAAAACATTCTGCATGGGTGTCGCTCCAACCTGAAAATTTTGTCTCAATCACACATGTGGTTGCTGAGATAAATGGAATTTACCCCGTACAGACGGACGGACAACCCAAAAACATAATGCAGTGTGCAGTGTTTCGAGATCGAGACGAGATCGAGACGACGTAAAATGGCGAAATATTTTGTAAATATAAATTCCTCACAAAGTAGTTTAAATAATATGCACAAAACAGCTCATTAATATTCATGCCACAGGAGGTACCATAGGCAGCAATACCTTGTGACAGCATCAGAGAGGAATTAACACCTTTACTGTTCTGACTGACTGATAGTTTTGCTGACGACCATAGTTGATCTAGCTTCGTCTCCAAATCGACTTATCTATGAATGAAAGAAAGAAAAATGGTAAAATTAGCCAATTTCACTTATACCTGTACTACAAAAAATACAGTAAATAAAAATTTGGTCGAGACTCTGCCACTCAATGGCCTTAAAATGTTTATTTGGAACTGTATGTTTAATGTTCAAAGTGAATATTGATTAGAAGATTAAACAGGAAACGAGTAATTTCTCTACACGCTCCTTGAGCAGTTAAAATAAATAGTCATTGTATGTGTGACAGTCTAAATGGTGCAGGAGGCAGAACCACTGAAACATTTCTAAGGAGATTGATAGGTATCTGGAGGCTGAAGAAAAAGGAGAATACAGATTGCCCATTCAAGCAGGTCATAGAGAGAACATTTATGTCATGGCCCTTGTGTACAGTTTGGGTGGTTGTGTTGATGTCTGCCTGGCATTCTGCCTGGTGTGCGCATACTATTGCATATGTTAGAACACAACAAGATATACAGAAAAACAGTTCACTCACCTGATGTCAAATGCCATTTGCTTGAGAGATAAGATTAAATTGCATTTGTAAAATTATTTCATTATGACATCCAGCCCTACCCCAAACCTTTTCATACAATCATTCTCCTTCCTTTGCCACCTCATTTCCCCACCCTCTCCCCTTCTCCAAACATAATTTCCCTTTTCTCCCTTTCTTTACTAACTCTCTTTTCTCACCTCTGCCACTCCCCACTTTTAGTTTCCTTCATTCTTTACGATTATATTTTTCTTAATTTGAATTCCTACCCACCCTTACTGTTCCTATTCGTACAACTTGTAGATCACCACTTGTTCCAAATACAGAAGTAAAAAAATCAAAAAAATCCCTCTCATATGGCTCCCATATCCTGAATACACCTTTGAAACCCTACCCCCATGTGACCCCCACCTATATACCTGGGTCTGTCTTTATCGGAATCCTTGTTATTTATTTTTTGCCTTTTTATTGGGATGTTGGTTTGTTTTATTGCTGGGAAGGGATGCATACATTCATTCAAATTGCCAAAATAATTGTTCTAACATCTGTATGTCTTTATCTTACATTTTACTTGTTTTGATACTGTATGACGTAACTGTTTCCTCCAACACTTTTTTCCCTTCTCTCAGGCAATGCATATTTTCATATTCATCATGTTTGAGCTGTCTAGCCATGGGTTTGAATCTCTACCCAGTTATAAATTATCACCTTAGGTTTCACATGCAGATGCACTTTGTAAGGTTTGAGGCGGATAGAAGCTAACCTGGAGGCCAGCAGTGATTGTTTGTGGACGTTTACAATTACAAGATGTCTTCTAAATTCATACCTAAAACACTGGATAGTCAGTGGTGTAGTCTTCTTGGATATCCATGATCACCACCATATTACACTGCTTCCTATCTTATGGAGTGTTTTGTCTAGATATCAGCCCCTACACTCAATAAATTCACATCCAGGAGGTTGTTCAATTCCACATGTATGGGAATGTCCATCTTTGGCTATGAAGAGCAAAACTTTGACTTCCACATTGGTATTTCTCTTTTAATATCTGTACTATATCAGGTATTGCAATTGTAAACCAAAATAAGTAAAAATTGTTTTAAAACTGAGCTTCAAACATATCGGGTGAAATCCTGCATGGAAAATTGTGTACATTTGGGCATTTGGTCTGATTGTTTAAAATCAACTGATTCCAGTTGAATTAGAAAATAACTGAATGTGATTCCAGTTGAACACAAATATATTGCAAGGTAAATCGAAATAATTATTGAGTTATACATTAGAAATATAACTAGAAAGCATTCTTCTTCTGTATGCATAAAATAATGAAAAGAGTTCAAAATATACATAAAATGAAAATAGATTTGACGCAGCCTTTACCTTTGATCTTTAGATCTAAAAAATAATCAGCTTCTAGCTGTTGATTGGTGAGCCAATTCTGTGATCCAATATGCAAATTCTTAAAATCCAAGCCAATCGGGTGAAAATTGGTGATTTTACACAACCTTGACCTTTGGAAATAAAAAAAACCCAATCAGATTCTAGCTTTTGATTGGTGAACCAATTCAGTGACCCAACATGCAAATTCTTAAAATTTCAGGTCAATCGGATGAAAATTGACGATTTTATGTGACTCTGACCTTTGACCAGATGATTAATTTGTCTTCTCCATATACTCATAAGCTTTGTTGAAAATTTGATGACCAAACTCAAATGGTAAGTTGAAATTTCAGGTCAATTGGATGGAAATTGATGATTTTATGTGATGTTGACCTTTAACCTTTTGACAAAATTATTAATTTGTCTTCTCCATATTGTCATAACTAGCAACGGTACCCGCCCTATGGGCGGGCCTTCAATTGGGAGGCCCAAATGAAAAGGCAAAATATCATAAATTTAAGGCTTTTTATTTTAAACGATTCATATAAACATCCGTTGAATCATATCACACGCAAATCATCAAAATCTAAACAGTACATGGCGCCCATTTTGAAAAAAGATTGAATTCTGCAAAACGGAAGCAGCCACTGCACGTCTTTCTCCGTTGCACGTTTATGTGTGAAGAGTGCGCGCCGAATCTGTAACATGGAAGCGGCCGCTACATCTGTTTCTCAGTCGCTTTGCACACGCTGCCATGTTACTTTGGAGCCACACGTTTATGTATATTGGAAGAGTTCGTCAGGAGTCAATCTACTCTCTCCTGGTACGTAGACTAAACAGTATTTGTAGAATTTCAACAAAAGCCACATCACTGTTCATATCGGTAAATATTATTCCATCGTGTTTGGAAAAACTGGAAAATTGGAAAACTTGGAAAAATTGGAAAAACAATATAGCCTATTTTACTCCCAGGGGTCCCAGGAATACCCACCCAAAATATCGATGTGATTGGTTGAGCCGTTTTTGCGGTACCTTCGAACGGATGGACGGACATTTGGTGAATTATAGTAAGATTTAGCTTAGTTGAAAATTTGATGACCAAACTCAAATGGTAAATTGAAATTTCAGGTCAACTGGATGAAAATTGATGATTTTATGTGACGTTAACCTTTGACCTTTTGATAAAATTATTTAATTGCCTTCTCCGAATCTTCTTATTATAATAGAGCAAACGTATATGGTTAATTATGTCGTTATGTATGTTTGTTTATATGCGACTAAAACGTCTTCTTCTTCTTCAAATAAAATTAACACCCACTTAATTAACCCTCTTTTTTTTTCTTCTTTTTTTGTATACAAGATCGAGGCTTGTGAAAGAGCTAACATTCATCACACAAAAATTCAAACCGACTCACAAAACACAAAATAAGGGGAGCGGTAGACAAGATGGGGAGAGAGGGGTAAGGATGGACACAAGCACAACATTTGAGAGCAAGGACATCGAAAGAACTGTGGGAGGGAGAGGGCTTGGGGGAAGGTATAAAACATATGGACACTGCAAGGACTTCCAGGAAAGAAGTTGGAATTTCAAAAAAGTGTATCTGGGGTGAAAATGAGCGGGGGTAGAAAAGATCAAGGTTTTGGATGGGGGAAGATAGGAGATGGTCGTGAACAGCTGTTTTAAAGACCTGGAGGGAGGAGTGGGATTGAAGGGAGTGGGGGAGAAAAGGGGAATGAAAGAGTGAAGGTGGGCAGAGAGCCTTGTTTTTGGCAGTTTAACCAGAAGAGGGTTGCTGGTAGATCTTGTGCGACCTGTAGGAATATTTGGGGGACAGAGCACAGAGAGATGTGCCTAATTGTGTTTAGACTGCTGAGACCCCACAGACCTTTGATGACCCTTTAATTCCCCCGAGACCCTAAAGACCACCAAGACCCCTGAAAACCTAAAACACCCCGAAAACCCAAAACACCCCGAAGACCCAAAACACCCCGAAGACCCAAAATATGCCGAAAACCCAAAAAGACCGAAAGACCCAAAGACCCTTAAAGACCCAAAGGAACCAAAAAACCCTTAAGACCCAAAAGCCCCTGAAGAAACTGAAGACCTCGAAGACCCAAAAGACACCGATTACCCAAAAGATCCCGAAGAACCAAAAGACCTCGAATAACCAAAAGACCCCGAAGACCCAAAAGACCTGGATGACCCAAAACACCTTGAAGACCCCAAAGACCCAAAACACCCTGAAGACCCAAAATACCCTGAAGACCCCAAAGACCCTTTAGACCCAAAATACCCTTAAATACCCAGAAGAACCAAAATACCCCAAAGACTCTTAAAGACTCAGAGGAAACAAAAGACCCAAAAGCCCCTGAAGACACCGAAGACCCAAAAGACCCCGAAGACCCAAAACACCCCAAAGACCCAAAATACCCTTGAAGGCCCAGAGGATCCTAAAGATCCTGAAGACCCAAATGTCCCTGAAGACCCAAAACACATGAAGACCCAAAAGACACCAAAATGGTCAAAGATACCTATCCCTCTGAAACTACATGTTGTGAGGTGCGCGGAGCACGCCGAGTCATGCTGGTTGTCATAATAAAGCGTGGGCGAAAATTTGATGACTATAGCCCAAATGGAAAGTTACGGTCCAGACACACATGGACATACACACACGAACACACTGTGGAAGTCCTTTTTCATGGACTTTCTTATTATTGATCTTCGATAAGTCCCTGTGAGTAAGTTTTTATTCACAGCTAAATTGTAATTGGGTTTGGAGCTTTTTGACAATGCAGAAAACAACAGAAACGTGAATATTGTTTTGTAGAATTATCTGGAGCCATAACAATGTTGCATAATCTGTAAAAATGATAAATTAAGCTACATTGGAACATGTTAGAGATGTTAAAAGCTAGAAAGATCTGGTGACTGTTGAAAAATGCAGCACTCGGTGAAGTTCTGGAAAACACAGGGTCAGCGATCTGTAATTACCACAATCAGCAAAAACCTTTCTACGGAGATAAGTTCCATGCCCTCACTTCTTCTCCTCGCTGAGACCTGCAGATAAGAATGACCTCCAGCCTGGCTAATTCTCCAGAGAAGGCCCAAGGAGTGACCTCTCTGCTTATACAAGCATAATCCTTGGCCTTGCGATTTGATTGATGGGAAACACATGTATTCTGGCGCCGGCCTGGCTCCAATTTCTGTGACATTTTGATTACTTTTCTGACCTTGCATCAACTTCAGAGAGCTACGAAAACTACAAGAGAGCTGTACTCTTGAAGAGCAGCAAGAAACTCACTTGATGTCTTGTGTGCTGTATGTCCAATCAAGTACTTGGTGTAAATGCAAGCGGGTTTGTTCCAGCAAGTCGACTAAATCGTTCACCAGAAAGTGGTAATCTCTGTCTCTCTGTTTATCTTAATTGAGTAGAGATATTACACCTTCTACAACACACACACACACACACACGGACACACACACGGACACACACGGACACACACACACACACACACACACACACACACACACACACACAAACACACATACACACACATATACACACACACACACACACACACATACACACAAGTGATTGCAAAACCCCATCTCGTGGTGTGCAGGGATGGGCTTATTATTATTATTTTAAAATAATGTAGTGTCTAGGCTTGTATGTAGGCATACTTTAACGGCCAATCTCCATTCATGATCAGCACGTCACATTAAAACGCAAAACATTCCTCATGAAATCAGAAATTCATACATACTCAGTCAGCTCTTCTGCAGTGCATTCAGAAAGTATTCAGACCCCTTCACTTTTTTCACATTTTGTTATGTTGCAGCCTTATGCTGAAATCGTTTAAATTCATTTTTTCCCTCATCAATCTACACTCAATACCCCATCATGACAGAGAAAACAGGATTTTAGAAGTTTTTCAAATTTATTAAAAATAAAAAACTGAAATATCACATTTACATAAGTATTCAGACCCTTTGCCTTGACACTTGAAATTTAGATCAGGTGCCTCCCATTTCTCTTCAACATCTTTGAGATGTTTCTACACCTTGATTGGAGTCCACCTGTGGTAAATTCAATTGATTGGACATGATTTGGAAAGGCACACACCTGTCCATATAAGGTCTCACAGCTGAGGATGCATATCAGAGCAAAAACCAAGCCATGAGGTCGAAGGAACTGCCTGCAGAGATCAGAGACAGGATTGTGTCGAGGCACAGATCTGGGGAAGCCTACAAAATAATTTCTGCTGCATTTAAAGCTCCCAAAAGCACAGTGGCCTCCATAATTCTTAAATGGAAGAAGTTTGGAACAACCAGGACTCTTCCTAGAGCTGGCCGCCAGGCCAAACTGAGCAATCGGGGGAGAAGGGCCTTGGTAATAGAGGTGACCAAGAACCCGATGGTCACTCTGGCTGAGCTCCAGAGATCCTGTGTAGAGATGGGAGAAACTTCCAGAAGGACAACCATCACTGCAACACCCCACCGATCTGGGCTTTATGGCAGAGTGGCCAGACGGAAGCCTCTCCTCAGTGAAAGACACATCAAAGCCCGCTTGGAGTTTGCAAAAAAAACACCTATAGGACTCTCAGACTGTGAGAAACAAGATTCTGTGGTCTGATGAAACCGAGATTGAACTGTTTGGCTTCTGTCTGGCCACTCTGCCATAAAGCCCAGATCGGTGGAGTGTTGCAGTGATGGTTGTCCTTCTGGAAGTTTCTCCCATCTCCACACATGATCTCTGGAGCTCAGCCAGAGTGACCATCGGGTTCTTGGTCACCACTATTACCAAGGCCCTTCTCCCCCGATTGCTCAGTTTGGCCGGGCGGCCAGCTCTAGGAAGAGTCCTGGTTGTTCCAAACTTCTTCCATTTAAGAATTATGGAGGCCACTGTGCTCTTGGGAACCTTCAATGCAGCAGAAATTTTTTGTAGGCTTCCTCAGATCTGCGCCTCGACACAATCCTGTCTCTGAGCTCTGCAGGCAGTTCCTTCGACCTCATGGCTTGGTTTTTCCTCTGATATGCATTGTCAGCTGTGAGACCTTATATAGACAGGTGTGTGCCTTTCCAAATCATGTCCAATCAATTGAATTTACCGTAGGTGGACTCCAATCAAGGTGTAGAAACATCTCAAAGATGATCAAGAGAAATGGGAGGCGCTTGAGCTAAATTTCAAGTGTCATAGCAAAGGGTCTGAATACTTATGTAAATGTGATATTTCAGTTTTTTCTTTTTAATAAATTTGCAAAACTTTCTAAAATTCTGTTTTCTCTTTGTCATTATGGGGTACTGAGTGTAGATTGATGAGGGAAAAAATGAATTTAAACGATTTCAGCATAAGGCTGCAACATAACAAAATGTGAAAAAAGTGAAGGGGTCTGAATACTTTCTGAATGCACTGTATATAATCATTTGTATCTTTATGATAGTCTCAAGTTTATGATAATAGCTTGTATATTTCTGTGAATTGTGTGAAAGTTGAACATTTATGCTTGAAGATCACATTTAGAATAGCAAGCAAACCGACAGAAAGTAGAGTGTGGCTTTAATTCCCAGTTGGAGTCGCAACTCAATTGAGCACAACTCAGGTCCATCCGTCTGCCTGGCAATGCACAAAACAACTAATTGAGCCTGCAGTTCTCAGGAATCTTGTCCTACAGTTAACTCGGCAACTTTTACCAGTGGAAGCACTTTTTCTGACAGCAGGAACTTATTCTGGATAAAAATATTTCGTATGATGCAATACTCTTCACACAGCAGCAGATAACAGTCTATCACATCCTGAATACTCCCTCCAGCTAACCTCTGCATCTGGCTATAGCCTTAGCCCTGTGAATTCAATGCAAAACTGTTATTAAACATACAGCAAACACACACAAGACTTGAATCAAGGCTTGATTAAGCTTCCTGAACAAACTCCACACAACCACCCACACGATCCCACCACCCCCAAAACGATTTGTTTCATGTGTGGAGTCATCACTGTACAAAACAATTAACAACAAATCCAAACCCAACAATTATTTTAATCGATGACACAATAAATTTTGCAGAAAACTCCTATTACAATATGTTCATGTGTTCCCAGTTCTACCATTAAAGGTCAACTGTATGTATCATCAAAGGGATTCTGTTCAAATATCGGGAGGTTGGCACCTTTTCTGTGAAACTTTCTTGAGTTTGTTACTCTGTTAAAAAGTTTACATGTTCATTCCTGTTCATCTTTGTGTTTGTTGTGGATTTGAATTGCTTATATGGTGTAGCTTAATATTGCAGTAAGCTTCACACCTAGTTCCCCTTACCAAATCGCACTTTATTCCATTTTATATTTGCCTGCTCCTCATTGGTGCCATCTCACTCGGATCACTTCTAAGTCAATATAATCTGCTACCAAAAAAACAAAAAAACAAGTACAGATACATTCAAAGTACACCGCCCCATGCCAAATAATTAAATATGCTGCAGCGCGGCATTGCCGGGGCGCCTCAGGCGCCCGGCAATACCGCAGTGCAGCTCATTGAGGCTGCATTGGGAGGGAGAGGTGTACACTAATTGATTGATTAATTGTATAATTAAAATCAATAAAAGATTATCACAAAATATTTTCATAATCAATTGGCTAATAGCATAACTAAACCACTAGTGCTTCATCCGAAGATGTATCTTTCAGAAATTTAATTAAATAAGTCATTAATAAAAATTTTAATAATTAATTGATTACTCAATAAATAATTAATCGATTAATCAATAAATAATTAATAGATGAAATGATTAATCAATAAATCAAAAATATCCTTGATAGCCACATCACTTGGTCACTCATGTCCAAATATTAGCTTCCCAGCTCAAAAGGTGCCTGAGATATTGGCCAAATGAGAAAGAAAATAAATAAATGATTAATAATGAAAATAAATAAATAATAATCATAAAAAAATTAAATTATTAATCAATTTGGTCAGAGAACACATAAACTACCACTATTTCATCAGAATCTGTAACTTAAAAAAAAAAAACATTTTTGGCATTAATCGAATAATTAAATAATTACTCGATTAATTGATTAATTAATAAATCAAAAATAGCCTTTGCAGCCAAATCACCTTGTCATTGGCATGTCCAAATAACAGCTTCCTAACTCAAAAGGTGCCTGAGTTAATGGTCAGAAGAGAAAGGAAATTTGATTAATTAAATAAGTACTTAATTAATCGCTAATAATTAAATAACTCCTCAATTTATTGATTATTCAAAAAACAAAAAATACCGTTTTTGAGAAAGGACTTGCTCACTACTGTGCCGAAATTTCAGCTTCCTAGCTCAAAGGATGGCTGAGATATCATCCGGACAAACAAACAAGAAATAGAGAAAACAAGAAAGCAACCAAGCAACCAAGAAAACAAACAAACAACCAGAGTGAAAACTGAGTACTCTCTTTCAGCGTGCGTCACTGCCGAGCCCCCTTCGGTGCCCGGCAATGACGATTTGCAATGCCTGGAGATGGCATAGGAAAGGAGCAGTGTACAAAAATGTTTTATACTGACAACATGGACCAACTTCTATCCACTCATCCCAACTCTCTCTTCCTCATATGTGGTGACTTCAATTGTCATCATGCCACCTGGTTGGGTGTGGGTTCCTCTCTCACCAGTCATGGCACCTCAGCAAAGGACTTCTGTGACTCACTGGGATTGACACAATCTGTCAATTTCCCGACCCGGATCTCAGCCAATGGAGTATCTTCTCTTCTAGACTTGGTTATGACAAACTTCCCTGAAAATGTCTGCTGCTCTTCTTCTGCTCCAATCGGCTCATCTGATCATGTGCTTGTCAAAGTGGACATCTCTCTGGCCATTCTCAGAGAGCCTCCTCAGCGTCGACGAGTCTGGCATTTCACTCAGGCCGACTGGGACGGTCTTCAAGCAGCCATCAATCGTCTGGATTGGTCTCCCATCTCCACTGCCTCTGACATCAATTCTTCCTGGGAATTCTTCCAAAGCAAACTGATCTCTCTCATGCACAGATTTATCCCATCTCGCCTTCAGTTGTCTTACCCTTCCTCCCGTCCATGGTACACTGAATCTTGTGGTGAGGCAGTTGCCCTGAAACAACTTGCTTTTGCCTCTTGGAAGGCTAATCCAACTGAAGGAAATCTCAGTTCCTTCCACCAAGCTCGGAACAAGTGTGTGTCTACCCTCAGGAGTGCCAGGAAGCACTATCTCTCCTCACTCAAGAATGAACTCTCAAACCTGTCTCCTTCCTCCAAATCCTGGTGGCGTCTGGTCAAATCCGTTTCTGGTGTTTGTTCCCCCTCCATCCCCTCCCTTACCTCAAATGGCCACACAGTTGACATCGCACGTGACAAAGCCGAATGCCTCAACTCTGTGTTTGCCTCAAAATCCTTAGTCCCAAACCCATCTCTCTCTGTTCCCACCTTTCCCAGTCGAACCAAACTGCTCCTGGACTCTGTGACCTTCTCTCCTGACAAGGTGGAGGAGTTTTTGTCAAACCTCGACTCTGATTCTGCAACTGGACCAGATGGCATCAGCCCACGGGTCCTAAAATCTTGCTCTGCCGCTCTATCTCACCCTCTCTGTTCTTTTCACCCTATCCTTTGCTCAAGGTCATCTGCCAGCATCCTGGAAATCAGCAAACATTACCGCTTTACACAAAAAAGGTGCAAAAACAGATCCTTGCAACTACAGACCAATCAGCCTGCTCCCAATTATCAGCAAAGTCATGGAATCCATCATTGCTTCGGATATGAAATCTTTCCTCTTCTCCAATGGCTTGATCTCTGATAATCAATTTGGTTTCAGACCAGGTCACTCTACTCTGGACATGCTGCTTCTGCTGTCTCAACAATGGATGGAGGTCCTCAATGCCAAACAGGAAATCAGAGCTGTCTCTCTTGACATATCACGTGCCTTCGATACGGTCTGGCACCCAGCTCTGCTCACCAAACTCTCCTCCTATGGAATCCATGGAAATCTCCATGCATGGCTTGCGGACTTCCTCTCTGGTCGTAGTCAACGTGTGGCCCTGAATGGATTTCTCTCATCTCCCCTTCCCGTTCAGGCTGGAGTTCCCCAAGGCAGTGTGCTGGGCCCTGTGCTTTTTCTGGTCTTTATCAATGATCTCTCCGACTCTCTGGAAAATCCTCTGTATCTCTTTGCTGATGACTCCACTCTCTGCCGCTCCATTCCTCTTCCCTCAGATCGGCAGTCTGCAGCCTCCTCACTCTCTGAAGACCTGGACAAAATCACAGACTGGTCAAACATGTGGAACATGTCTTTCAATCCTGACAAATCTCACACTCTTACTATGTCTCTCCGAAAAGATCGACTGGACAACCCTCCCATCTACTTTCTCAACAATCCTCTCCAAGAAGTTCTGTCGCTCAAGCTTTTGGGTCTCACCATCTGCCATGATCTTTCTTGGGAAAACCACATTTCCAAGCTGGCCTCCAAAGCCAGTCGCCGACTGGGCATCCTCCGTCGTGCGAAGTCCTTCCTAGGCACACCTGAGCTCCTCACCACATACAAGGCTTTCATCCGCAGCTCAATGGAATACTGTTCTCCCCTATGGGCTGGTGCTCCTGCCTCACACCTGGCTCGGCTTCACGCTGTTGAATCCAAAGCTTTCAGAATCATTGGAATCTCCCGCGATGAAGCTATCTCTGAGGGCCTTTCACTCACTCACCGCAGGCAGGTAGGTGGTCTTTCTGTTTTCTACCGACTCCTCTCCGGCCTTGCTCCCCCAGCTCTCTCTGTGCTCTGTCCCCCAAATATTCCTACAGGTCGCACAAGATCTGCCAGCCACCCTCTGATGGTTAAACTGCCGAAATCTCGGCTCTCTGCTCACCTTCACTCTTTCATTCCTCTTTTCTCCCGCCTCTGGAACAAACTCCCACACTCACTTCAATCACACTCCTCCCTCCAGGTCTTCAAAACAGCTGTTCACCACCATCTCTTATCTTCCCCCATCCAAAACCTTGATCTTTTCTACCCCCACTAATTCACCCCAGATCCACCTTGTTTGAAATTCCAACTTCTTTCCTGGAAGTCTTGGCAGTGTCCATATGTTTTATACCTCTCCCACCCCCCCCCCCCTTCACATGCCCCCCTCCAAAGCCCTCTCCCTCCCACAGTTCTCTCGATGTCTCCATGTCTCTCGGTCCCTGCTCTCAAATGTTGTGTTTGTGTCCTTCCCCCTCTCTCCCCATCTTGTCTACCGCTCCCGATGTTATATGTTTTGTGTGTCTGTTTGTCTTTCTGTGTGATTAATGTTCGCTCTTTCACGAGCCTCGATCTTGTATACAAAAAAAAAAAAAAAAAAAAAAAAAAAAAAATACCCTTCCCCAGATCTATACCTCCTCACAATTATTATATCTCAGCGTTTTACGGACAGTACCTTGGACTTCATGGTAGAGTTCTGCTCTGACATGCACTATCAACTGTGGGTCCTCATATAGAAAGGTGTGTTTCTTTGCTAAATCATGCCTAATCAATTTAATTGGCCACAGGTGAATTCCAATCAAATTGTGGAGATATCTCCAGGATGATCCAAGGAAATTGGATTCACTTGAGCTCAATTTGGAGTGCCATAGCAAAGGGGTTGGATACTTATTGACTCAATACATTTCAGCTTTTCATTTTTAATTACTTTGTAAAAAAAATTCTTTAAAATAACTCCACTTTCACATTATGCGTTATTATGTGTAGATCAGGGACAATTTTTTTTTCATTTTAGTCCATTTAAAATTCAAGCTGTATGTAACATAACAAAATGTCAAAAATGTCAATGGGTGTGAATGCTTTCTGAGGGCACTCTGTAGATATCAAGTGAATCGGTTGAAAATTTTTGATTTATGACCTTGAAATTTGACATATTGCCCTCAAAACAATAGGCTTCGAGCATTGTCACTACCTCTACCAGAAGGTGAAGTTTCGTGAAGATGTGAGTAAAAATGTGACCTGCAGGCGATTGACATACAGACAGACAGAATAACAGACCAGACAAACCAATATGTTTTCGAATCTTCGATTTCGCAAGTAACAAACCGACCCAAATGCAATATTCTGGCGAGGGTAACAAGGACATGTGCTCAAATCGGAGAAATAATAGATGGGATGGTGGGATGAACACTTTAAGAGTTTAAGGAGAGAACTGACAGAGGGATGGTTGGAAAAGGAGAACAAATTGATATTGTAGGAATGGTAAGAACAGATTTACACATTGATACTGGTCCTATCAAAAGACTAAATATTTCAGAGAATAGAAAAGTTATATGGACAGATGATATAATTGCTGAACTGTAGAAGTGCACTGTTGAGACATCAGCAACAATTATATACAAATTAATTAGTGTAATATGGTGAAATAAATCAAAAATTTTCAACCGATTCACTTGATATCTACAGAGTGCCCTCAGAAAGCATTCAGCGTATCTTTTGGAAAATTTTCGGTGCTAATTTTTCGTACATGTATACACAATCGTCGGTTAATGGTATCGAGTATTCTGCGGCCTAGTACTCGTAGGCTTAGACTACCGTACCGTCTCCGACCTTGTGGTTTTGTTTTTCTCTCAGCGATTCGTCGAATGCGCTGAAATTATTTTCGTTCTCTGTTTCGTACCAGTCGTTCACCCCGTACCTCCTTGTTTAATATCTGTACTCACAAAAACAAACAAAAAAAAACCCCAAAAAATATTTCCTTCCCAGGTCTTATTCGTTTATTTGTTGTTCTTTTTGTTCGTTCGTTCTTAGTTCGCGATCACGCGGTTAGAAATGTATAATCTCTCCCCTGAACAACTATTTTCTCTCATATATTATAACACCCTTTTCTTCTTTTCCTACAAAAGGATGCTTTCGTCTTGCTCACCAAATCTATTCATTCCAAAAAATATATATATAATACCATCTCTTACAGTTCCTCCTTTCTACATTCCCTAAACTATCCAGAACTCCACCCCTCCTCCAGTGTCCTCAAACGTATTTTTGACTCGAAGGTCTCAAACTCATTTTGCAAAAAATGTTCGTTTCCCATGAATCGTACACTTTTCAAAATCCAATCTCACCCCTCCCCTCCAAATCCTCCCATCACCCATCCCTTTCAAATCTCCCCCCTTGCCCCTTCCCTCCCCTCCCTCCTAAACTCCCCCCAAACCCCTCCCCTCCGAGACTCTCCCTCGCTCCTCCCCTCCTAGACTCCCCTCTCACCCCTCCTCCTCAAAGCATCCTCCCTGCTTCTTCCCCCTTCCAACTTTCACCTTCATCTCCCCAAACCTTCTGCCTCGCTCTTCCCCCTCCTCAAATAACACCTCACTGTGCCTCACCCAATCTCCATCAAACCTTTTGTCCGCCCCATTCTTCCCTTTCTCCAAGCTATTCTGAAATCTCTGAAATCTCTGACACACCTTCAACAGCTCTCCCTACCTCTTCCTCCTCTTCCACATCTTACCCTCCCCTCCCCCCCCCCCCCCCTGTTCTGGACCCGATGCTCCCCCTTCCTCTTCATTAACGGTATGGACCTCAAACATCCGGGGCCTTCGCTCAAACTTGACTGACCTCTCCATACAGGTTGCTTCTGACAAACCAGATGTGATCTGCTTAACAGAAACTTTCCTCCTTCATGATGTCTCTGATGCCTTGGTATCTCTCACAGGTTACTCCCTCCTCCGGTATGATAGACCTGAGCCTCGTCCTGGAGGTGGGGTTGCTATCTTTATAAAAAACTCTCTTCCTCACTCGCCCTCCACTGCCCTCTCTCCACCTCACCCCCAGGAATACCTTTGGCTACGGCTTCCCCTTCGCTCCCACCTTTTGTTCATATGTGTGTTGTACCGTCCATCAAACAGCGATGACTCCATCTACATCTCGCTGTCTGATAATATGGACCAACTTCTATCTACCCATCCCAACTCTCTCTTCCTCATATGTGGTGATTTCAATTGTCACCATGCCAGTTGGCTGGGTGTGGGTACCTCTCTCACCAGCCATGGCTCTTCAGCAAAGGACTTCTGCGACTCACTGGGACTGACACAATCTGTCAATTTCCCGACCCGGATCTCAGTCAACGGAGCATCTTCTCTTCTGGATTTGGTTATGACAAACTTCCCTGAAAATGTCTGCTGCTCTTCTTCTGCTCCAATCGGCTCATCTGATCATGTGCTTGTCAAAGTGGACATCTCTCTGACCATTCTCAGAGAGCCTCCTCAGCGTCGACGAGTCTGGCATTTCACTCAGGCCAACTGGCACGGTCTTCAAGCAGCCATCAATCATCTGGACTGGTCTCCCATCTCTACCGCCTCTGACATCAACTCATCCTGGGAATTCTTTCAAAGTAAATTGCTCTCTCTCATGCACAGATTTATCCCATCTCGTCTTCATTTGTCATACCCTTCCTCCCGTCCATGGTACACGGAATCTTGTGGTGAGGCTGTTGCCCTGAAACAACTTGCTTTCGTCTCCTGGAAAGCAAATCCAATGGAAGGAAATCTCATTTCCTTTCACAAAGCCCGAAACAAGTGTGTGTCCACCCTCAGGAGAGCCAGGAAACAATATCTCACCATTCTCAAGACCGAACTCTCTTATCTGTCTCCCTCTTCCAAATCCTGGTGGCGTCTGGTCAAATCTGTTTCTGGTGTTTGTTCCCCCTCCATCCCCTCCCTCACCTCAAACGGCTTAACGGCTGACTCCGCACGTGAAAAAGCTGAATGCCTCAACTCTGTGTTTGCCTCTAAATCTTGTGTCCCAAACCCATCCCTCTCTGTACCCCACCGTACCCAGTCGTACCCAGCTGCTCCTGGACTCCGTGTCCTTTCCTCCTGACAAGGTGGAAAAGTTTCTGCAACCCTCGACTCTGATTCTGCAACTGGTCCTGACGGCATCAGCCCACGGGTCCTAAAATCATGTTCTTCTGCTCTTTCACTCCCTCTTTCTGTTCTCTTCACCCTCTCTTTTGCTCAAGGTCATCTGCCATCTGCTTGGAAATCAGCCAACATCACCGCTTTGCACAAAAAAGGTGCAAAAACAGATCCCAGCAACTACAGACCAATCAGCCTTCTCCCAATTATCAGCAAAGTCATGGAATCCATCATTGCTTCAGATATTAAATCTTTCCTCTTCTCCAATGGCTTGATCTCTGATCATCAATTTGGTTTCAGACCTGGTCACTCTACTCTGGACATGCTGCTTCTGCTTTCTCAACAATGGATTGTGTGTTTGGAGGTCCTCAACGCCAAACTGCCTGTGTTTGGAGGTCCTCAACGCCAAACAGGAAATTAGAGCTGTCTCCCTTGACATTTCACGTGCCTTCGATACGGTCTGGCACCCTGCTCTGCTCACCAAACTCTCCTCCTTTGGTATCCATGGAAATCTCCACGCATGGCTGGCGGACTTCCTCTCTGGTCGTAGTCAACGTGTGGCCCTGAATGGGTTTCTCTCATCTCCTCTTCCTGTTCAGGCTGGAGTTCCCCAAGGTAGTGTTCTGGGCCCTGTGCTTTTTCTGGTCTTCATCAATGATCTCTCTGACTCTCTTGAAAATCCTCTCTATCTCTTTGCTGACGACTCTACTCTCTGTCGCTCCATTCCTCATCCCTCAGATCGGCAGTCTGCAGCCTCCTCACTCTCTGCAGACCTGGACAAAATCACAGACTGGTCAAACAAGTGGAACATGTCTTTCAATCCTGACAAATCTCACACTCTTACAATGTCTCTCCGAAAGGACCGACTGGACAACCCTCCCATCTACTTTCTCAACAATCCTCTCCAAGAAGTTCTGTCGCTCAAGCTTTTGGGTCTCACTATCTGCCATGATCTTTCTTGGGAAAACCACATTTCCAAGCTGGCCTCCAAAGCCAGTCGCCGACTGGGCATCCTCCGTCGTGCGAAGTCCTTCCTTGGCACACCTGAGCTCCTCACCACATACAAGGCTTTCATCCGCAGCTCAATGGAATACTGTTCCCCCCTCTGGGCTGGTGCTCCTGCCTCACACCTTGCTTGGCTTCACTCTGTTGAGGCCAAAGCTTTCAGAATCATTGGAATCTCCTGCGATGTAGTCAACACCGAGGGCCTTTCACTCACTCACCGCAGGCAGGTTGGTGGTCTTTCTGTCTTCTACCGACTCCTCTCCGGCCTTGCTCCCCCAGCTCTCTCTGTGCTCTGTCCCCCCAATATTCCTTCAGGTCGCACAAGATCTGCCTGCAACCCTCTTATGGTTAAACTGCCAAAGTCTAGGCTCTCTGCTCACCTTCACTCTTTCATTCCCCTTTTCTCCCGCCTCTGGAACAAACTCCCCCACTCCCTTCAATCCCACTCCTCCCTCCAGGTCTTTAAAACAGCTGTTCACCACCATCTCTTATCTTCCCCCATCGAAAACCTTGATCTTTTCTACCCCCGGTAATTCACCCCAGAGTCCTTGCAGTGTTCATATGTTTTATTCCTCTCCCACCTCCCCCCAAGTCCTCCCGATGTCCCTGCTCTCAAATGTTGTGTTTGTGTCCTTCCCCCTCTTCCCCCTCTCTTTTGTGTCCTTCCCCCTCTCTCCCCATCTTGTCTGCCGCTCCCCTTGTTTTTTGTGTTTTGTGTGTCGGTTTGTCTTTTTGTGTGATTAATGTTAGGTCTTTCACGAGCCTCGATCTTGTATGCAAAAAAAACCAAAAAAAAAAAAACCTCCCGTGTGGAAGGTTGGACTGATTGTTAAATTGCCAAAGAAAAAGGAGAAAAACCGACAGAAAGTAGAGTGTGGTGTTAGAGAAAGTAGAGTGTGGTGTCACCAAACACGGAATGTGTTAACTGGAGAGGTGCAACTCTTCTGTGTATTTATTGCAAGCAAGGTGATCTTCAAGATAATTTTAAATTGGATTCAGAAGGTTGTAGATGTTTTATTGAGGAAAGAGCAGGCTGGATTTAAAAGGGATAGAAGAAGGTGTCGAGACCAAATTTCTACTCTAATAATAACAGAACGATGTAATGAATGGAATTCAAGTCTTGTGATGACTTTCATCGACTTTGAAAAAGCAGTTGACAGTCTGAACAGGGATGTGATGTGGAATATATGAGAAGGATATGGAATACCAGGAAAGTTAATCAGAATGATAAAACACATATACTATTGATACAAATGCAGTGTGATCTGTAATGGAAAGAAGTCGCCAGAATATGAAGTCACAACAGGGATTCATGCTGTGTCAACTACTGTTTCTACTTGTATTGGACTGGGCAAAATGGAGGGTGACAGATCATGGCAGATTTCTGGAACAGACTGAGTTCAAGAGGACCATCTGGAGGAGCTGATCAGTCTCATGTTAAACCTATTTCTATCTGACACCATGCAAAGAGTGGAAGAGAAAGTTAATAGGCTCCAGGGGTATGCCCTACAAGTAGGACTGCAAATCAACACCAACAAAGAGAACATGAGACTAAATGCATCAGACAACAATACTCTCATCAATCAATCAAATTAATCATTTAAATTTATTGGGAACATCAAACACTGGACAAGGCAGTCTGAAGAATCATATCTGGCAAGTTTACAATACTAAAACAGTGTTAAACTAGAACGCCACTCAGTAGAGCGCATACTCCCGCCGTGGGTTTAGTTGGAATAATACGTTTTGTTTAACATCCCCTCTCCCCAAAACAATAAATGAAAAAGAAAGTAGGCCCTAACTGTCAGAGAATTAATTTTGATATATCTCGGAATTGGAGGAGAAAAACATCATTTAAGAATAAGAATAAAAGCTTTAATGCAGTAAAACAGAAAAAATCTTTCCCAAAAAAATTCCCCAAAAAAATTCCTGGATCCGGAATAATATCCTGAGCTTCACCAAAAACTAATCAATTCTTCCTTATCCCAAGGGAAATCATCCCACCAACTTTCATCCAAATCCGTTCAGAACTTTTCCAGATATCTTGTTCACAAACACACGAACACATGAACATACGAACACACACACACACACACACACACACACACGGACGGACACGATCGAATGCATTACTCCCTTACTCCCTTGCGGGAGTAATAAACCTGAAAATCGTGGAGCCAGAATCAGAATTATTTATTTGGTCTGGGAAGCACATGCGAGGTTTCTTCTTCTTCAGCCTCCCACAACCCTGGGTGAATATGCGATCTTTTAAAAAAGAAGTTGGAATTTTGCCAAATCTGTTTTATTCGTTTGTTAATATACCTCAGCCATTGACAAATCTGGAATTATAATTTTATTTGAGGTTCAAATTAACCCGGGAGATTGTATCAAACGATGCCTGCAGGTCTGTACATGTGATAAATAATTAATCGTCCACAGTCGAAGACTTCTTCTTCACGCAATAACAACTTCTAGCTTCCAGACCGTACATCCAATGATCTTCAAATTTTGCACACTTGTTATTCTTCATGACTTCGACTACAGTATGAAGTTTCACGGCGATCAATGTAGTGGTTCAAGAGATATAAATGTTTTTATTATTTGCGTTCAATTAACGATGTCTGCCAAACCACGTAACCTATCGCAAATTCCAAAAGTACATCTTAGTAGACTGACATGCTGAACAGATCTGTCAAGTTTCCCCTCGATTGGATCACAAATGAGGGAGGAGCTAGGTTTTAAATGTTTGTGCTTAAAAACGTCATAACTCTGAAACCATGTGATGCATGACGTCAAGCTCGCTGACTTTTTTGTTTGTCATGGGTATGCGATTCTGCCTGCAAAGTTTGGCCTCGATCTGTTCAGGCGTTTTGGAGAAAATTGGATTTTAGTGTTTTCACTCAAAACAATATGGCGGCCGAACCACGTGACCTGTGACGTCATAATTACCATTAAATATTCTGCAGACCGAGTCCCTCCTATGGTAAAAATTTGCTCTCAATCGGTCCAATTATTGCAGAGAAAATGGTTTTTAAAGGAAAACAGAAAAAAAGATTCCCCAAAAAATTCCCCAAAAAGCTTCCTGGAACCAGAAGAATTTCCTGAGCTTCACCAAAAACTAATCATTTCTTCCTTATCCCAAGTGCAATCATGTCACCAACTTTCATCCAAATCCGTTCAGATCTTTTCCAGATATCTTGTTCACAAACACACGAACACACACACACACACACACACACGGACACACACACGCACACACACACACACACACACACACACACACACACACACACACACACACACACACGGACGGACACGATCGAATGCATTACTCCCTTACTCCCTTGCGGGAGTAATAAACCTGAAAATCGTGGAGCCAGAATCAGAATTATTTATTTGGTCTGGGAAGCACATGCGAGGTTTCTTCTTCTTCAGCCTCCCACAACCCTGGGTGAATATGCGATCTTTTAAAAAAGAAGTTGGAATTTTGCCAAATCTGTTTTATTCGTTTGTTAATATACCTCAGCCATTGACAAATCTGGAATTATAATTTTATTTGAGGTTCAAATTAACCCGGGAGATTGTATCAAACGATGCCTGCAGGTCTGTACATGTGATAAATAATTAATCGTCCACAGTCGAAGACTTCTTCTTCACGCAATAACAACTTCTAGCTTCCAGACCGTACATCCAATGATCTTCAAATTTTGTACACTTGTTATTCTTCATGACTTCGACTAGAGTATGAAGTTTCACGGCGATCAATGTAGTGGTTCAAGAGATATAAATGTTTTTATTATTTGCGTTCAATTAACGATATCTGCCAAACCACGTGACCTATCGCAAATTCCAAAAGTACATCTTAGTAGACTGACATGCTGAACAGATCTGTCAAGTTTCCCCTCGATTGGATCACAAATGAGGGAGGAGCTAGGTTTTAAATGTTTGTGCTTAAAAACGTCATAACTCTGAAACCATGTGATGCATGACGTCAAGCTCGCTGACTTTTTTGTTTGTCATGGGTATGCGATTCTGCCTGCAAAGTTTGGCCTCGATCTGTTCAGGCGTTTTGGAGAAAATTGGATTTTAGTGTTTTCACTCAAAACAATATGGCGGCCGAACCACGTGACCTGTGACGTCATAATTATCAGTAAATATTCTGCAGACCGAGTCCCTCCTATGGTAAAAATTTGCTCTCAATCGGTCCAATTATTGCAGAGAAAATGGTTTTTAAAGGAAAACAGAAAAAAAGATTCCCCAAAAAGCTTCCTGGAACCAGAAGAATTTCCTGAGCTTCACCAAAAACTAATCATTTCTTCCTTATCCCAAGTGCAATCATGTCACCAACTTTCATCCAAATCCGTTCAGATCTTTTCCAGATATCTTGTTCACAAACACACGAACACACACACACACACACACACACGGACACACACACACACGCACACACACACACACACACACACACACACACACACACACACACACACACACGGGCACGATCGAATGCATTACTCCCTGGCGGGAGTAATAAAACTTCAGATATATATAGAAATAATAATCATGTAAAATTACATTAATATGTGCAGTGCCCTCCAAAAGTATTGGAACAGCGATGCCAAATTCGTTGTTATTACTATATACTCAATAAATTTGGATTCGACATCAAAAGATGAACATGAGGCAAGAATACAGAGGTCAGATTTTATTCATTGGTATTTATATGCAAGTATGTTTTACCATTGTCGAAAAATAACACTTTTATATTCAGTCCCCCATTTTACGTAAGCAGATAATGGAACAGATATGCTTAAAGTAAATGAAAGTAGAAAAATAGTTAGTATTTTGTTGCATATCCCTGGAATGCAGCAACTGCATCGAGCCTGTGACTCATCAACATCACCAAACAATTGGCATCTCCCTTTGAGATTTTTGCCATGCCTTTACTGCAGCCATTTTCAGTTGTTGTTTGTGTTGGGGGGTTTCTGACTTAAGTCCCCTCTTCAGCAAGTGAAATACATGCTCCACTGGATTAAATCAGGAGATTGACTTGGCCAGTCTAAAACCTTCCACTTTTTCCTCCGATAAACTCCTTGCTTGCGTTGGCAGTGTGTTTTGGGTCATTGTCTTGCTGCATGTTAAAGTGCCGCCCGATGAGTTAGGATGCATTTTCGTGTTCGTAGGCAGAGATAATGTTTCTCAACACTTCCTGAATTCATTCTGCTACTGCCATCATTAGTTACATCATCAATAAAGATGAGTGAGCCAGTTCCAGATGCAACCAGGCAAGCTCAAGCCATGATACTTCCACCATCATGCTTCACAGATGAGGTAGTATAGTTTGGATCATATGCAGTTCCTTCTTTTCTTCAAACTTACACCTTTCCATTGCTTTGGTAAAGGTTTATCTTGGTCTCATCTGTCCGTAGAACATATTACCAAAACTCACTGGCTCGCCTCTGTACTTGTTGGCAAATTCTAATCTTCTTTTTTATTTTTGGTGCTGTGATAGGTTTGCATCTTGCAGCGTAGCTTTTGTAATCCTGCTGTTAAAGTCTTCTACAAATGGTAGATTGTGATACTTTCACCCCATGCTGGAGATTATTGGTGATGTCACTGACAGTTGTATTTGGGTTTTTTCTTCACAACTCTGATGATTTTTCTGCCATCAACAGCAGTTTTTCTTCATGGCCAAGCTGGCCATTGTCTTTTGCTTAGAACACCAGTGGTTTCTTTATTTTTCAAGACATTCCATATTGTTGTATTTGCTATGCCAAATTTTTGTGCTATGGTTCCAATTGAATTATTCTGTTCTTTCAGCTTCCAAACTGCTTTCTTTCTTTCAGAGACAGTTCTCTGGTCTTCCTATTGGTTTATGCTTACAGACTCCAAAGGCAGACAAGGCCTTTCTAGTCAAAGGCTAAAAACCAAGACCAGACATTCACAGCTCTTTTATATGTGAATGATCAATGCAACAAGAAACATCTGTCAGTCATCTGTTCCAATACTTATGCATACCTAAAATGGGGGTGACTGAACATAAAAAGTGCTATTGTTCTACAATAGTAAAACATACATGCATATAAATACCAAGAAATAAAAGCTGAACTTCTGTACTCTTTCCTCTTATTCATCTTTTGATCTCAAATCAACATGTCTTGATTATATGATAATAATAATAATATGACCCTACTGCAAAGCCGCAATGAGCCGGCGAACAATTTACTTCTTGATTAATTCGGTGAATCCCGTCTCAACTTCGGATATTTCCGGCCGTGAAAAACTGTTCCCATGGCCGTGAGGTTTCTAAAAAATAATTATTCGTCAATATTTGACGGCGTTTTCAGCCTCCGAAACGCGGTAATACGCTTTTTTGAAATATTTGTTAAAATGCTCGAATCTCATTGGTTCCGGTGTTTGGTGAAGATTTTCGTTGAAGATAACCAGGGCCCGTGAAGGCCCGGGGAACGAGGTTGGTCTTAAAGTATTTTAATTACAAATTAGAGGTGCATAAGATTGTGAATCAAACAAAGACGGGTGAAACAAACTCCTATAGAACTTTTCCGCAATTTTTATGCATACTTCCGCACCCGCAAGATGGCGGCCTCCATGGAGCGATTTGGTGCGTCAAAGCTTCGAAATGCTCAAAGAATCCAGCAAAATCTGGCTTTTCAACATAATACGCGTTCATTCACAACACCGGCTTTGCCGGCTATGACCCTACTGCAAAGCCGCAATGAGCCGGTGAAGCCAAAGCCTCTATTGAACTTTTTCACAATTGTTTATGCATATTTCCGCATCCGCAACATGGCGGCCTCCATGGAGCGATTTGGTGCGTCAAAGCTTCGAAATTCTCAAAGGATCCAGCAAAATCTGGCTTTTCAACATAATACGCGTTCATTCACAACACCGGCTTCGCCAGCTAATAATAATAAATTTTTACTTCACTGTTCCAATACTTTTGGAGGGCACTGCATATTAAGCATCAAAATTAATGTATGGAATAAAAATGCAAATTGGCCAGAAATAAGGAAACATTTTAGATTTCAGCGAAAGGTATTACATGAAGAAGCAGTGGAAAAATGTGCAATGACTTCACCATATGAGTTGTTAACAAGTTTATGTAACTGGGGACTTTCGTCACTGTAACAGGAAGATGGGACTCCATTGTTCTACATATAATACATCAAGCAAGAGTAGCATTTATGAGGATGGGAGAAATCTGGGAAAAAAATTCTAACACAAGAACAGTTTCAGATTTTTGACAGCAATGTAAAATCCGATGCACTATTTCACTGTGAAGCATGGAAAGTAACAAAAGTCATTGCACAGAAATTAGAATCCTTTACTTACACAAAAATATTGTCATGTGACTACCCTGCAGTGAACAGTGAAATAGTGCATTGAGGCACATCAACATCAACACCGAACATAAACATCAATCATCAATATCAACATCGAACATCAACATCAACACATCAACATCAACATTTCAACATGCACATCAACACCGAACTCCGCAGGGCGACACGGATGACCAAACGAGCTTTACTCCAAGGTGTTCAATCCAAAAATGACGGTATTCTTTATACGCCAGGGAAAGGAGGATAACGAACTTACCTGGACGGCTTCCATCCGACGTTTTCGCACCTGGATAATTAACTCAAAACTGACACAGGATTTACTGTACAAAAATACCGGCTTTATTAAAGAAATTCCGGTAACAAAATAATGCACGATAAAAAAACTATGCTTCCTAAATGCAGTGCCCCCATACAGACTCGTATACAGACAATGGGGAAAATAACTGAAAATAAAGGCATTAGTTTGTGGGCACTTAGCTCTGAGCAGTGCTTGAACCTCGTCAGGAATCGTCCAGAACTCCCGCATCCTTGGTGGGAAACCGCTCATTGGCACGAAGTCTGTGCATGGGAACGGCCTTGATGCACATCTCGCTCTTCCAGGCCCGAGCTCAAAACGAGAAGGCCATGCTCGTCCACTCGATCTCATTCACCAACACCGACGTGCCAAGGAAAATAAAATGCGGCCATGCCTTCAATCCGAACCCCGCGCAAACAGAGCACTACAAAATGTTCACGTGCTCGTCAATGAATTCCCCTCACGCACGTGCGCTATGAACCCCGACCGCTCGCCGTGAAATTCCGAAGCAGAGCGAGATATGAAATCGTGACCATTCACCACCAAAGCCAAAAGATCAGAGCCAGCCACGAGAAGACAAATAAGAGAAGAGGCCAAGAGGGGAAGAAGAGTTCACTATGGAATCCCGAAGCAGAGAGCTTTCCGGCGACCATTCACCAACAACGCCAGGACTCAAGAGAGTGAGGGAAAGCCAAGAACGCAAAATGTCGGAGAGACGACCGCTCACCACCAAACCCAGAACATGCAAGGAAATCAAGAAGCAAGAAGAGAGAAAATGTCAGGCAGAGCGTTCTTTTATACTCGAGGCTCTGACGTCATCCTACGACGTCTCCGTGTCCGCTCCTATCAGCGAGTGCCATCTTAGCAGTCTTTGCACCAATCAATCCCAAACCAATCACTGCTCTTCGGGGCATGGCCCCACAGCCTGCCTGTGCCTATGTGCTCACCAGGTCGGTGTTATCAGCGGTAGTGCTCAATATCCTGCTTCCGGTTGGTTTTTTATTTAGGGTGGTTAATGCGCGATTTCCTGGCTAGGTGTGTGTGCTGCGTGGGTCATAAGGAACAGAGGAAAAATAACAGAGGCCATTACATACAGGGGATTTACCATTAATCCCTAACTAATTCACATAACCCCACCCCTCGTGATGGGAACGAAGATACGCTCTTCCACGACATACAGCCTGACTTATGTACATCAAGATGGCTACACGACATTCGGAGCATACTACCTGTGCAATTCTACCTGGACTAAGGTATTGCCTACCCCCCACAAACGTAACAATATATTACAATAATTCTGGATTAATAGAGTCAGACGAAAAGAGGTATTACACTCTCTGTCAACTGCTTGTTGATTCATCCATTTAGCACTGAAACTAATCTGGTAGCTCTATGCTGACCTCCTTCAATGGAAGCTGTTATATCAGTATGGTTTACTGCTTGGGTCTGATCCACATTGTCAGAAAACCTGAGATACAATGCCGTGGCTGGTTGTTGCAGAGCTGACACCCAGCCACCTTGTGTCATGGCTGTTGAAATCACTGCAGATGAGGAACAGATAGTTAGGACAGATGCTTACTGGAAGGAAAAACATCATAGAGTATATTTAAATGAGGGGAGATGGATTGGGCATGCACTGCATATGGGAAATTAAAGAGTTCACGGAACACGAGACCACATATATGCTTCAATTTCAATAAAATAATGATTTTAAACATCGTCTAATAATCCGGAAGTTTTAGCACCACTGAAGCAATCCTATCTATACACCACCTATACTGTACACTGTTATGAAATAATGTTGAGTAGCAGTGTTGGTGTATGAATTTGAGTGAAAGCTTTTGTCACACGCATGAAGGAATGTCCCTGCTGCAATAAAACCCAGCACAGATATTATGTCATGTCGAACCCAATATGCTGCATGCAACCCAACACACATATGCCACCACTTACTTTTACAGCATTATACTACTATTTCAGATGTTTTGGAGAAAAAAAGCATTTCTTTTTTTTTTTTCATTCACTTACATATATAATGTGTTGAACTCACTAGCCCCAAACCAATGAATGATTCAAAGCAAGTGAATAACTCACTCATTATGTTAATGAAATGCAGGCACTGTGAACTACATTTATCTTTGCCAGAATTTCTTCTTTCTGCTATTTTCTATGATCAGGTACCAAGAGCATATGTAAATATTCTTGAGAAAGAAGTTCATGTCTGAATAAATAGTTAAAGTAGTCATGGGAATGAAATGCATTAAAAAAATTAAGAGCTATGGTGAAGACCAATTTGGAATGCAATGAACTGTCAAGGTGGCATTACCAAGGAGAAGTTTTAAGTCGTCTACTGTTTGTAATAGTGATGGAAGAATTGACAATGATTGAAGGTTGTGATTCCCGTGCAAGCTATTGCACGCTGATAACTTCCTATTTAATATTGAAAGTGAAAAATGAGCAAAATGTGGAAAAATGGGAAAGTGCAAGAGAAGAAATGGTTTAAATATCAACATTAACAACATTGGTAAATGCATGTCTGAGAAACGGTTGAGGACGTGTTCAACATCGGTTTTTTTTTTTACAACTAAAATGGCCACCGGTCGGCCATGTTTGATTGCATCGAGAAACAAAATGACGTGCATATGTATACCATCATGCATCATCTTTTTGCCAAGTATGAACAAAATTAGTCCATACATCTCCGAAATATGGTTGTGGACAGACGGACGGATAAGACCAAATCCATAAGCCCCCCTTTTTTGGCGACCGTTCACCAACAACGCCAGGACTCAAGAGAGTGAGGGAAAGCCAAGAGCGCAAAATGTCGGGGAGATGACTGCTCGCCACCAAACCCAGATCAGTTTGACTATTTACACTGACTACGGAATAAAGCTAAGTCTAACGGGGGCTCATAAAACTATGGTGAAAGGGAGTAGTCAAGAAGGAGAAAGGAAAGAAAGCTGACATTGACCTTGTTCAACATACAGAAGAGGAGTTCGAAGGGATCAATTCAATGTTGGCAGTGTTAGCTATATAGATGTTGTCACAAGATGTGCTGTGGTATTACATGAAATTTGGGAACAAAAGCTGGTATATACATTCATAAAAGATGCGAAGATTTCAAGAAAAAGATAAAGAACAAACATAAACGTCGCTGAGCTCAGAATTTAATTTAGAAAACGGTCAAAAGTTCCTGCTACCTTTGAGACATGACAGAGGCATCAAGGGGCATAATTAGCCACTCAGATCAATAATAAAGTCAGCCTTGAATAAATGGAAACAACTCAGTGGCATTATGAGATACAGACACATTCCAGGATCTGTAAAAGTTAGAGTTAATAAAACCTGTATCAGATCGGTGTTGATATATGGAATTGAAACATGGCAATGTGAATTTAAGATGTAAAACAAATAGACGGAACAAAGATGAGAATGATGCAATAGATGAATGGAGTTTTCTTGAAAGAATGATTTCCAAGCTCAGAAAACATTAGGAGATAAAAATCAGTGCTCGTGACGAAGAATTTAGGAAGAGAAGACTCGGAACAAAGGGCAGACGATGATGCCGTAAATAAAGCAATAAAGCCAGTAGTAGAAGGAAGAACGCCAAGAGGACATCGAAAAAGAGATGGATTGAAATTGTCAAGAAAGATATGTAATGTTTGTACTTGCACGAAACGGATGCAATGGATAGATCTGCATGGAGGAATTCTACTCAAAATTCTACCCCTCAAAAGGGGGGAAATAGTCATAAAATGTGTCTGTGTGTGTCATTCGTTGGTGTGTGTCTTTTCTCTTTTTTCCTTCTGTCGTAATTTGTTTTGAACCATTCTTTTTCTACTGAATTTCGGATTTTTAGCTAGATGGTATTCATAGAATACTTACCCTGCGCAGTCAACTCTTCTGTTTTTGAACATTTTTTTTCTTTGATCCAATACGGCTGCCAGACCACGTGAGTGATGACATCATAAACGTATATTCTCTAATATAATTGTTGCATAGATCACGCTCAATAAATTTCAAACTGATCAGACTAAGCGCTGTCCCTGTCGAATTATGACGTCATAATTATGGATCCAATGACGTCATCGTTAACAAACACCTATTCCCCATATTGAGTTCTTTACAATGAGCCCCGTTTCAATTTTTTCCATGCAGCGGTTTTGAAGATATAGAGGTGCAACATTTTTCGGTTTTTCCAATATGGCGCCTGCACCACATTACATATGACGTCATGATTATCATTAAAATATTCTACAGGATGAGGTGCTCCGATGGTGAAAATTTCGTGCCCATCAGACCAGCTTATGGGATGGCACGTCGTCCGTCCGTCAGTTTGTCAGTCCGTTAGCACTTGCAACTTCCTTTCCGAAACTGCTAATGGGATGGTGATGAAACTTGGCACAAATGATATGTGGGATGTTCCAACTCAAGTTTATTCGCGGCATTTTAAAAAATCGAGGTCTAAGGGGGTCTACCGGGGGGTCAAAGAGGATCCAGGTTTGATCCCCCTCAGAAAAAGGAATTTGCGTTTTTCACTGAAACTACACACACTATTTCGATGAAACTTGACCACAACCTTCATCACCCGTGATGTACCAACGTTTGTTCACAGAGTAAAAAAAAATTGCCCCCCAAAATATGTATTTGCTTTCCTCTCCGAAACTACACACAGAATTTCGATGAAACCTGACTACAACAACCTTCATCACCCATGTTGTACCAAAGATTGTGCAGGGCATTAAAAATATCAAGATTTAAGGAAGTCTATGGGGGGGGGGGGGGGGGAGGTTTGAGCCCCCCAAAGTAGGTATTTGTTCTCTTCTCCGAAACTACACACAATTTCAATTAAAGTTACCACAACCTTCATCACCCGTTATGCATCAATGTTTGTTCACGGCAAAAAAAGAAGAAAAAAAGATCGGGGTTTAAGAGGTTGTGTGTGGAGTGCGGGGGGGGGGGGGGGGGGGAGGGGCTAGTTGACCCTTCTAAAATGGGAACTTGCTCTCTTCTCCGAAACTACACACAATTTTGATGAAACTTGATCACAACCTTCATCTCCCTGATGTACCAATGTTTGTTTACAGCCTTAAAAAAATATGGGACTCTACAGGAGTGTCTGTGTGTGTCACATGGTGTATGGGGTGAGGTATATGGGGTGTATGGGGTGAGGCAAGGGGGGGTTTCCCCCCAAAATAGGTATTTTTACTTGCAAAATCGAAGATTTTTCAAGTATATTGGACGGTTGCGTTTGTGGTTCTGTCTGTCTGTCTGTCTGTCTGTCTGTCTGTCTGTTTGTCTGTTTGTTTGTCTGTTTGTTTGTCACCGGCCGACAGGTCACAATTCTAAACCGATCGTCACGAAACTTCAGCAAGTTGTATAGGTCGTCCCAATTGAGAAGCATATTGTTTTTGGGGTCAAAAGGTCAACATAGGCCAAAGGTCACCAACTTTGCCGAATTTCTAAAATCCTCAATTTTCATCCGATTGACTTGAAATTTGAAGAGGACTTGCATATCTGGTCACTGAATTCAACCACCAAGTATATTTGAGGTCAACATAGGCCAAAAGGTCAACATAGGCCAAATTTCTAAAATCCTCAATTTTCATCTGATTGACTTGAAATTTGAAGAGAACTTGCATATCTGGTCATGTAATTCAACCAACAAGTATTTTTGGGGTCAACATAGGCCAAAAGGTCAACATAAGCCAAAAGGTCAACATAGGCCAAATTTCTAAAATCCTCAATTTTCATTCAATTGACTTGAAATTTGAAGATGACTTGCATATCTGGTCACTGAATTCAATCACAAATTATATTTAGGTGAACATAGGCCAAAAGGTCAACATAGGCCGAATTTCTAAAATCACCAATTTTCATTTTATTGACTTGAAATTCTAAGAGGATTTACATATGTGGTCACTGAATTCAACCACCGACTATTTTTGATGCCAACATAGGCCAAAATGTCAACATAGGCCAACTTTTAAAAATCCTCAATTTTCATCTGATTGACTTGAAAATTAAACAGCATTTGCACATTCAGTCACTAAATAGGGAAACTAACTATTTTTGAGGTCAAAAGGTCAAAGGTCAACTCAAGGTCAACCTTACAAAATCATTTTTCATCTGAAAAATCGTCACTTTTCTTCCTATTGACCCGAGCTTTGATCAAGATTGTCAATTTTAATCTTGATGAAATGGACAATTTGCTGTATCAATGGAATTTTTTTTCTTGGGGGTGGGGGCAGATTTTGCAAGTATCGTGCTCCGCATGACATCTTCTGTTTTGTTTGTTTATTTAAAGTCTGATGATTACGTTAGTATGATTCTACATGCTGCCCTGTCTTCTAGCAACCATTGTAATTTGTTTAAATACCGTGATATTGTTTAAAACACCTTTGGTCAGTGTAGTATACTGCTTTATTCTACCATGTGATCGCTCAGGGGTATTACCACTATTTTCTGTCTCTGCTAGTAAAGGTTTGTGTGGCTTTCAGCACCCTTCCACTTTATATTTAGCACCCTCGTTCACTACGTGGTGTACTACAGTTTTCAAAATGCTTCTTTTCAGAAGTTGCATTCAAAGAAAATGACCATAAACATATTTCATTTTTCTCTACTTACAAACCCATTAAAGTTTTGTGAAAAATCTGACAACGTTTTGTGAAAATCTCTTGTATTTTTAAAAGAGGTATTTTGATCAAATAATGTATTTTGGTTTCATTTATAATGATTATAGCTCACTCTTCAAACTATTTGGTTGGGGTTCATACGAGAATGCAGTTCCTCTATAAAATGAAATAATAATGTTCAAGTGTTACCAGTAAAGTCTATTTATTGAATTCAATGTACTCAAAGCACTATATGAGTCCACAACTGAGTGATTTATTCTTGTGTCATAGGGAACTAGTTGGAAGACTTGCAGTTTCGTTTTTAATGATTCACATTATACCGTAAGTCTTGTAAATGTGTGCATGCATCCTAATCATCTTCACCTACTACAGGCCGTCTCTTCTGAATTATTCATTGCTTCTGTTGCCTGACATGGCATAGCACAAGTTTCAAATATTCCCATCCTTGCATTTTATGATAATACAAGTGATCCACAGAGAAAGAAACTACAAGCAAATAACAAAAAATACAACCTTCCATATATTTTTACCCGAAGAGTGTATTGTAAACATAAAGCAATCTTAAGCCAATGATAAAGAAATTTAAACAACATAATATTAAATATGAATGGAGAAGATATGTTAAATTTTTATTTAATTATGGCATCTTACTATAATTCACCAAATGTCTGTCTGTTCCCAAGTACCGCAAAAACGGCTGAACCGATCGCAACGAAATTTTGGGTGGGTAATCCTGGGACCCCCTGGAGTAAAATAGGCTATATTGTTTTTACAATTTTTTTTCTCCAATTTTTCCCCAAGTTATCCAATTTCCAATTTTTCCAATTTTCCAGTTTTTCCAAACACGATGGAATAATATTAACGATATGAACAGTGATGTGGCTTTTATTGAAATTCTACAAATATTGTTTAGATTTTGATGATTAATCATTTAAAAGAAAAAAAGCCTTCAATTTCTGATATTTTGCCTTTTCATTTGGGCCTCCCAATTGAAGCCCCGCCTGTAGGGTGGGTACCGTTGCTAGTATGAAAAATGTACTGATGGTCATATATATTACTTATAATTAAGAGGCAAACAGAAAGTAGTAAAATCAAAATCCAGAAGGCATACAAAATCTTCATCCTGGTTATGAAATTCTATGTCACATGAAGCGAACAATTGTGGTTGCACAGTGTGAAGTTCAACATCCACAAACATACTTTTTTCAAACAGATTGCCTTGATGTTAAGAAATGCACACCCAAAAAAATTGGGGTCAACTTGAGCATTCAATTATACACTGTTTGATCTCCACATAATATATAATGGGCCTTCAGAATGGAACTTTAAGCCTAAATCCCAAAGTAATAACCTCGGAATTATGAAGCTTCTACGGCAAATGAGAAAACAAAAGCTGCCATTGCCAGGGCTTTCTTAAAGCAGGCCACTCTGTGAATAAGCTTTCTGTGTTATGTAGGAAAGGAGACCACTGAATATAATCATTCAGCATCCATTCCATCATTTGGTAGCAGCTCCTTTACAGAAGCATGAAAATGTACTTCATCTGCTGTGATTGTGAAACCCAAATGTTTTGATAACAACACCAATTCACGATTTTAGGGTTAAGATCTTAGGGTCCTGAGTTTGAGCCCTTGTCAGGCTGTTGAATTAACACCACGTTGGTCGACTCAGCCTGTCATCCTTCCCAGGTTGGCAAAATGAGTACCAGCTTCCTGGGATGAACCATTCGATTATCCTGCATCGGAGTGGCGACTCCTCCAGGGTTGTGCCCAATAGCCTATGAAAAATTGTTTTTTAGAATTATTTACTTACACTAGAAAAGCCCGATGCATCTGAAGATGTCAGACGAGTGGTTCTTCTTCTTAAAAAGCTGAATCCCCCCCCTTGTTTGGAAAGACTTTTCAATGTGTGGATGTCTTGTTATCTCAGCATGCTGTAGCAGAGTGCTTCCCAATAACAAACAATTGGCCTGTTATAAATCAGACTATCTGTAAGATGCTGGAAATTCCATTAAAACAAGATAAGTAGCTGAGAAAGGTTTGATCACATCCAACTCTGTTCAACGTTTTTTTTTTTTTCATTTTGGAATATCATAACTTTTGCATTATGCTGTTTCCAAACAATGTGCTGCAACCTCCAAAAATATGTAATACTGGCGAAATGTAGATTTCAGCTTGCTTTGCAAAGGTTTTTTCAGTGTAGGAAGGCGCTGCCACTTTTAATGTGAACTTTTTGTACTGTGACGTAGGCAGGGAATTCACCGAGTATTGAACAAAAGTATTTTGTGTCAGAGATTTGTCTCTATTACAATTTATCTAGATTTGTCTCACATTACATGCTCATGTAATGAACTCATGTGATGAAATAATCAGTGTAATTGTCATTGTTATTTTAGTTCATGTTCAGAAGGCCATTTTGTTGATTAATACCAAATTCACCAAAAAATGGTACGTGCTGCTTCCTTGCTTGACATTCAGCATTTAAAAAGGTAAGCGCAAGGACAATTCCCATCCGTTGACATCCAGAGGGAGGAGGAAATCCTCCTTAGGAAATGAGTGTGGTGAGAGAGGTGGCGCCATTGTTGTGATATCATTGTTACGTAGAGTGACCCGGGAAGTGACGACATTTCCCCCAAGCTCAGTGGCCATGTTTGTCTCGTCTAGCAGTCTGGTATTGTGTCGCGTATGTTCATGTGTGTGTCAGCTCCACTATGAGTCTTTGATCACGTTAAAAAAAAATTAAAGTCTGTGATTTCTGTATCGATTATTGCTACACTCCTTCAGTTATAATTTTCCTTTTGCATAAGAAAATATTCCAGCAGTAGTCTTGAGAAATTTCATTGAGATCATGTGACCAAACATTTGGCACAAGATTGAGATTGTAGTTCACAAGATTAAGGGAGACTGGATTAATGGGGAATATGGACCCCATTGAATTTACAAATATATAATCCACCATGGGTCATTTTACATTGAGTGAATGATGGCGATGATCAAGTAAATTAAATACTGAATCTGAACACCATTAGTGGATTTATCAGTTTACAAGTTTCACTGTAGAAATTGAAACGAATCGATTTTCTAATAATAACAAATTCATGCATTATATTTCAATATATATAATTATATTTCCATATATTCTTCTTTCCAACAAATGCACTTGAAATGGGATGTTGTTGTTGTTGAATTGCAATGCGACTGTTGAGTAAACCCCAAATTAACTGTCCATGATGGCACATTGACCGACATAGCACATTAAGCACAGGGCAAGTTGGAATCTAATTTCGGGAATGTCCTTAAGGGAAGGCCTTTGTCATAGGCAAGGTGTGCTTGTGTGTATAACTTTGTCTGTCTGTATATGCAGTGTAAATCCACTGGATGATAGTTACAAAGGTATTTATGTTCTATATTATGGCTATGAAGGGTTGTTATTTATGAACCATCTTTAGAGGCCATTTTTCCCCACAGAGCAGGAGTTGGCTTTTTTCGGTCACCGTGGTCCCTTTTTTGAAGCAATGTTTTATAACCATGGCTCTTCCAGCCGACAACCCTGTTATTCGCCTCTTGCAACACACAGGGAATTACCAGTGACCTGGTACTCAATTTGCCGACATCGGAAGGATGACAGGCTGAGTCAACCCCCCTGGTGTTAATTCAGCGATCGACCAGGATTCGAACCCAAGCTGGCACCCTAACCGCTAGGCCAATGCCAGGCTTTTCAGGATTGTTATTTATAATAGTTCAAAACCCTGGTTGAACCTTCAATAAAGAATGCTGACACTCAGTCATGTGCTGCATACATGTGATGAAAGCTCTCCTGATTGAGTGGTGTTCAGTTGATGATCTATGCAGTTGAAAGATTTTGGAAATACACTATGAGGCACAACAAAGATGGCAAAAGACCACCTTTTAACTGGTAGATGAATGATGAGAGAACTTTATTAGTAACAGAGACTATTTGTTTCTAAATCCTCTGAACAATTGACAAATTGGTCTCACTAATCCAATGAAACAAAAACTTGGGTAGAGCAGGTAAGCTAATACATGATGCTTCAGTAAATTCATGGAGAAAACAGTCTCAGAAAGAAGCATGGCTTTTGCCATATCCTATTGCCTTAATGAGCTGGCAGGATTGCCGAGAGGTACGCGCACAATCGTCTCTAAGCTGCTTAGCCTGGGTTCGAATCTCAGCCTGGCTATAAAATGCCATCCTTGTATTTCACAGGCAGGGTGATTCATTACTGTGTGAAGTCCCTCAGATTAAAGTGGGCATCACACCCAACTGGGCAAAAAAATATATAAATGTGAAACAAAGAGTTATTAGAAGGATAAACTATCCTGAACATTAAGTGAACAATTTGATCGAATCATTTACCGATCTGATATTATTATTGATAAACTGGGAAAAAAAAAATCAGAGTTCAACATGAACAACAAACATCACAGTATAGACATCTTTATATGACTTTCATTTGAAATGAAGGAAACTGTACTTAATGCATTTGCCCTGGAGCAAAGCAGACCACTGCAGGAGCTGGGGCTCCCACGTCGATCGGAAGAATGGACGCGACAAAAAGCTGGAATTCATCCGAGTTGCTTTAATCAAAACAAACACTCAGGCACTCTGCAAAGCCCGTTTATCGGGCAGCAATATATATACATATTATCCCGGAGCGTTTGCCCAGGAAAGGCGAGAGGGGGCGTGGCCCAGCGTCCTGGCTGCGGCCTGGCAAGTTGAGGGCGAGCCTGCCCGGGCGTCCTGGACGAGCCCGGCATGGTGATGGCTCCGCGTCCTTGATAGGTGCAAGGCGATTGTGAAAACCCAGCGGTAGCCGCTACACACGTCCCCCCAGAATCGACTTGCACCGGCAGGGTCAATTTGAGGGGGGTCCTGATGACCCGGCCGAAGCGACCCCTGGTGGGTCGTGGGAGGGGGTCCGGTGTGGTGGTGGGCGGTCGAGTGGGGGGCACCGTGGATGGGGGGCAACCTCGCCGCGGCGGAAGGGCCACCCGTGGTGGGTGGTCGACGTCCACGTGCGCCGGCTTGAGGCGGTCCACCGCAATCCGGTCCGACCTGCCGCCGATGTCGATGACGAACGACTTGTCGTCCCGTCGCAGCACCGGAAGGGCCCGTCGTACGGCGGCCGGAGTGGCCCCCGATGTGCGTCGTGACGCACAAAAACATACTCCGCTGTGCGAAGTGCTGGGGGGACGTAGGACTGGGGGTCACCGTGGTGGGATGTTGGCATGGGGGCAAACCGTCGGGCGGCCTCCTGGAGGTCCGAGCGCTGGTGAGCTGCGGACCAGGGACTGGTAGCGTCGGGCACGAATTCGCCCGGGACGCGTAGCGCCTGGCCATAGACAAGCTCGGCGGTGGATGCCTGGAGGTCCTCCTTGGGGGCCGTGCGGAGGCCCAAAAGGACCCACGGCAGCCGGTCGGCCCAACCGCCGTCTTGAAGGCCGGCCATGAGCGCGGCCTTCATGGAGCGGTGGAATCGCTCGCACAACCCGTTTGCTTGGGGGTGGTAGGCCGTAGTATGGTGGAGCTTGACTCCCAGGTTGCGGGCGACCACGCCCCACAGCTCGGAGGTGAACTGTGGTCCGCGGTCTGACGAGATGTACGCCGGTGCGCCGAAGCTGGCGACCCAGGTGGCGATGAAAGCCTGCGCCACGTCGGCGGTGGTGGTGGAGACGAGGGGAACGGCCTCCGGCCACGTGGTGGTCCTGTCCACCATGGTGAGCAGGTGTGTGAACCCCCGTGACGGGGGGAGGGGGCCCACCAGATCCACGTTGACGTGGTCGAAACGTCGTTCGGGCACGGTGAAAGGTGCCAGCGGGGCCTGGGTGTGTCGGTGGACCTTGGCCCGTTGGCAGGCCGTGCAGGTGCTGGTCCAATCGCGGACGTCCCGACGAAGGCCGTGCCAGACGAATCGCGCCAACACCAGCTTCTGGGAAGCTTTCCGGCCCAGGTGGGAAAGGCCGTGGAGGGAGGCGAAGATGCGGCATTGCCAGGTGACGGGCACGATGGGGCGAGGCTGGCCTTGGGAGACGTCGCAGAGCAGGACAGTGTCCGCGAAGGGGATGTCGGCCAGGCGGAGGCCCGTGTCCGCCGCCCGGAGGGCTTGCACCGTGGTGTCGGTGGTTTGGTCTGCCGCCATAAGCGCAAAGTCCACGCCCAGGTGGACCGCGTTCGCGCTGGCCCAGGAAAGACAGTCGGCCACGGCGTTGTTTTTGCCGGCGACGTGCCGGATGTCCGTGGTAAACTCCGGCACGGCGGAGAGGTGGCGCTGTTGGCGGGCCGACCACGGCTCCGTGACCTTGGCCATGGCGTAAACCAATGGCTTGTGGTCGACGAACGCCGTGAAAGGTCGGCCCTCCAGGAGGTGGCGGAAATGGCGGACGGCCAGGTGTAGACCGAGGAGCTCCCGGTCAAACGTGCTGTATTTGAGCTCGTTCGGCCGGAGCTGCCGGCTGAAAAAAGTGAGTGGCTGCCAAACCCCGTTCACCCATTGCTCATGTACGGCGCCCACCGCGTAGTCGGAGGCATCCGTGGTGAGGGCGATGGGAGCGTTGAGCACTGGGTGAGCGAGCAGTGTTGCGTCGGCGAGGGCCCGCTTTGAGCTTTGGAAGGCCGCATCCATTGCTGCGGACCAGGCGATGTCGTGCTTGGCCGGCTTGCCCCGGAGGGCTTCGTAGAGGGGCCGCATGAGTTGAGCAGCGCGGGGCACGAAGCGGTGATAAAAATTCACCATTCCCAGGAATTCCTGCAGGGCCTTTATGGTGCAGGGATGCGGGAACGTGGTGATGGCCTCGACCTTGGTTGGCAGCGGCACGGCCCCGTTCTTGGTGATGTGGTGGCCCAAAAAATCAACGGCCGTCGTGCCGAAGTGGCATTTGGCCGGGTTGACGATGAGGCCGTGCTCGCTGAGGCGCCCGAACAGTGTTCGGAGGTGGAGGAGGTGCTCGGCCCGGGACGTGCTGGCGACGAGGATGTCGTCCAGGTAAACGAAAAGGAACGGCAGGTCACGCAGCACGCCGTCCATCAAGCGCTGGAACGCCTGAGCTGCGTTCTTGAGACCAAACGGCATCCGCAAGAATTCTAATAAGCCGAACGGCGTGATGACTGCCGTTTTAGGGATGTCGGCCGCCCTGACAGGTACCTGGTGATATCCCCGTATGAGATCAATTTTCGAAAAAATGACCCGTCCCGCCAGACGGGCAGAGAAGTCTTGGATATGTGGGATCGGGTACCTGTCGGGGGTGGTAGCGTCATTGAGACGGCGGTAGTCGCCACACGGGCGCCATCCACCCCCCGGCTTTGGCACGATGTGCAGTGGCGAGGCCCACGCGCTATCGGAGCGCCACACGATGCCGAGGTGCTCCAACGCGTCGAATTCGGCCTTCGCCACGGCGAGCTTGGCTGGGTCGAGGCGGCGGGCCCTGGCGTAGACCGGCGGGCCCGTGGTTGGTATGTGGTGCTCGATCCCATGCCGTACTGCGACGGCCGAAAACGTCGGCCGCGTGAGGGCCGGGAACTCCGTGAGCAGGCGAGCAAACTCGTTCGCCGCCGGGACGGCGCATGCCAGCTCGGTCGGCGCGGAGCTGCTCAATGTGCATACCAGGGAGCTGAAGGTTTCGGCGTTGATTAAACGACGCCGTTGGACGTCCACCAGCAGTCCGTGTGCGCAGAGGAAGTCGGCGCCTAGCAGAGCCATGGGCACGTTTGCGGTTACAAACGTCCAAGCAAAGCGTTGGCCGCCGAGGCAGAGGGTGACGTTGCGCGGGCCGAAGGTGCGGTTGGTCGATCCGTTGGCCGCAACCAAGGAGGGGCCGCAAACCGCGGATTGCCTGTCCTGGTCAGAGGCGGGTATGACGCTCAGTTGGGCGCCGGTGTCGCACAGGAAGCGCCGTCCGGACGCTTTATCCGTGATGAACAGTAAGTTGCCCGTGTGGCCGGCGCTCATGGCTGGTAATGAACGCCGGCCCGGCCGTTTCCCGGCCTGCCGAAGGTGCACGGGGGTCGGCATGTCCGGGCCTTCTGTCCGAACCTGGCATGATAGTAACACCACGCTTGGTCAGGTGGAGGCCCCGGTCGTCGTGCTGGAGGTGCTCGGGCGCCATGGGTGTTGCGTCGGACGGCGGTGGGTCCCATGTCGCCGCTGCGATGCGCTGTCCTGCGGCGGAGATCTTGTCGGCTTGTCTGGCAAGGGCCCGGGGATCTGTGATCGTTGTGCTTGCCAGGGCGAGGCGTACCGGGTTAGGCAGCTGACGGAGGAACAGCTCCCGGAACAGGAATGCCGGAGAGTGCTCGCCGAGCAGTGAAAGCATGTAGTCCATTCGCTCGGAAGGGCGCGTGTCGCCGAGCTCGGGCAGGTCGAGCAGGCGCCGTGCGCGTTCCGCTGATGGGAGGGCGAAAGCGTCGAGGAGAAGCTTCTTAATCGCGCCGTATTTGTCAGCGGCTGGCGGGCTCTCGAGGAGGCTCAGGGCGCGGGCCGCGGTGGCCGAACCGAGCGCTGCTACCACATGGTGGAAGCGGGTGTCGTCGGCCGTGATGCCTCGCAGGGCGAACAGGGAATCCGCCTGTGCGAACCAAACCGCCGCGTGAGCCTCCCAGAAGGTAGGCAGTTTAAGGGCGACTGCCGTGTCCATGTCGGTAGGTCACCAATGAAGGAGCTGGGGCTCCCACGTCGATCGGAAGAATGGACGTGACAAAAAGCTGGAATTCATCCAAGTTGCTTTAATCAAACCAAACACTCAGGCACTCTGCAAAGCCCGTTTATCGGGCAGCAATATATATACATATTATCCCGGAGCGTTTGCCCAGGAAAGGCGAGAGGGGGCGTGGCCCAGCGTCCCGACCGAGGCCTGGCAAGTTGAGCGCGGGCCTGCCCGGGCGTCCTGGACGAGCCCGGCATGGTGATCGCTCCGCGTCCTTGATAGGTGCAAGGCGATTGTGAAAACCCAGCGGTAGCCGCTACACCACCATACTTTTCATAGCTATGAATAAAGCAGATTGCACAGTCAACTACAATGTAAAACCAGAATAATGATGAGTCATAACAGCCCTTAGGTCATACATGACAAGGTATAAAGATCCCATCGAACAAATTGCTCATGGAGCTACAATCTGTTACATTTTAGTCCTTACTTTGCATCAAACTATACAAAATCCACCTTTCACATTTCTGTGAAACTTACACGACCCTCGATCTTGTATACAAAAAAAGAAAGAAAAAAAAGGCCGGTGCCATTAGCAAAAAGGAACTCTGGATAAACGAGTTGTAATTCTGTTGAGGTGCATTCCATCTGAGCACATGGGTGATCATGGCTGGAGAAGGGGTGGTCCATTTTGTCCCAGCTTCTCAGACTCATGTTTACCATTCACTACATCCCTAGGAACCTGGTGTTGGCTTAACGGTTAGGGTAGCTGGCTTGGGATACCTAGAGTCCTCAGTTTGGGGTTCTAGGATCCTCAGTTCAAGCCCCTGGCATGTCATTGAATTAACACCACGTTTGGTCGACTCAGCCTGTCATCCTTCCAAGGTTGGCAAAATGGGTACCAGCTGGATGGGATGAATGAGCCACCCGATTATCCTGCATCGGAGTGGTGACTCCTCCAGGATTGTGCCCAATACCCAAGAAACTGCGTCGGCAGCCCTATAAAAAAAAAAAGTCGTCATCATATCCCAAAGCGCAATCCTCATTTTTCACAAGTACACGTTCAGCTTCAAAACATTTTAATTCCTGTTTATTCTGTAAAATTAGATTTTTCTTCATAGCAATTAAATTTAGTTGGCACAAAGGTTATCATATTAACGTTAAGTAAACGCTCTCGAGGTTATCAACTGAATCAGTGATTAAATCAACATAATATGGCTATGCAAGAAAGGGCCTTTAAATTGGATTGTTTTGCTTGAAAATTCTAACTTGTTTAATTCCGAAAAAAAAAAGATTCATCTGAATCATTATAAAAAGAGAATTGCAATGCACTAAATTAATTGTTACAAACATATTAAAAGAATACCATTTATATTAGCTGTTAAATTATTTCTCTTCCGACAATTATTTTGTACCTATAAACAATGAACTGTAAAGAGTTTAACCAAAATGGCTTGTTGATTGTTGTGTTGTTGTTTTCATGTTGTTAATAACTAATGTGGATATAATTGGCGAAACAACAAGCAGTGATGAAGAAAGTATCGCATAATGAAATTGATCATACAAAATCATACAAATTCGCAACGTTTTCTGTTATACAGTCATAGCTAAAAATATTGGCACCCTTGTAGTTTTTTCAAATAATTCACAATTTTGTCTAAAAATAAGTTGAAATTGACAAGTATTTTGGTTCCACAATTCTTTATTTCACTGTTAATATCACAGAACCTTTGTTTTTTATTCAGAACTTAATATATCGTTTTATATCCGAAAATAAAAAGAAATGGCATTGACAAAATTATTGACACCCGAGACTTAATATTTGGTAGCACAGACTTTGGACAAAATAACTGAAGTCAAACGCTTCCTATAGCCATGAATGAGCTTCCTACACCTCTCTACTGGCAGTTTGGCCTACTCTTCTTGTGCTCCAGTTCGCCCAGACTTGAAGCGTGCCTTCTCCCAACTGCTGTTTTCAGATCTCCCCACAGGTGTTCAATGGGATTTAGATCTGGACTCATTGCTGACCACTTCAGAACAGTCCAGCGTTTTGTCCTGAACCATTCCTGGGTGTTTTTGAAGTGTGTTTTGCGTCAGTGTCCTGCTGCAAGACCCATGACTTTCGACGGAGACCCAGCTTTCTGACACTGGGTTGAACATGGTGCTCCAAAATGCCTTGGTAATCTCCTGATTTCATGAAGCCGCACACACATTCAAGGCACCCAGTGCCAGAGGCAGCACAGCAACCCCAAAACATCACTGAACCTCCTCCATGTTTGACTGTAGGGAAGGTGTTCTTTGCTTTGAAGGCTTCAATTTGTTTTCTGTAAACATATTTTCTGTAAACATAAACGCTAGAGCGGGGGCTAACCCCCACTCTAGCGGGGAAATGGCCTTAAAACAATCATTCATTCATTCATTTCATTCAAACATAGAGATGATGTGCTTTACCAAAAAGCTATAATTTGGTCTCATCTGTCCACAGGACATTCTCCCTATTCAGGTGTGTTTTGGCAAACTGCAGTCGGGCTTTCTTATGTCTCTCTCAGCAGTGGGGGCTCCTGGGTCTCCTACTATAGAACCTCCTTTCATTGAGTTGGCGACGGATGGTGCAAGTTGAAACTGTTGTACCTTGTGTCCGAAGGTCAGCTTGAATATGTTTGGCAGTTGATCGAGGTGCTTTCTGCACCATTCGAACAATCCTTCACTGCAATCTTTGATCAGTTTTTCTCTTGCGGCCACGTCCAGGGAGGTTGGCTACAGTGCCATGGGCCTTAAACTACCTGATAACATTGCGTATGGTGGACACAGCAACATCAACGTCTCTGGAGATGGACTTCTAGCCTTGATTTCTCTGGTTCTCTGGTTTTCTCTGGTTTTCTTTCTTTTCTCCATGCTCATTGCGATACACACAGTGACACAAAACATCAGAATGACTCCTTTTCTCTATTCAAACTGGTTGAATGAGTGATTTTTATATTGCAGGCACCTGCAACTCACCACAGGTGAGTTCAATTTCAAAGTAAAAGAGAATCACCTCCTTGAAATCTAATTATTTCTGATAACTTCTAAAAGGTGCAAATAATATTGTCCAGGCCATTTTAGGATTTCTGTGTGGAATAAGCTAAGATTTAGTAATTTTTTCAGCTTTTATTGTTTTGTTCCACTGCAAACCAAAGAAATACATATGTGGAAACCAAAATATTTTTTAATTTCAACAATTCTCTGGAATAAATGGTGCATTATTTGAAAAAAAAGTGCAAGGGTACCAATATTTTTGGCCACGACTGTACGTAAAGTATTGTTGAAAATATGTGTACCACTTATTGAATCATGAGAAATTAGTAACTGTATTGTCACATAGAACACCCCAAACATTCATTTAACTCATTTCTACAGTTTAGGTGAAATGTCACATGTTTCAAGGCTGTATTAAAAAAAAAATTGTCCTTTTTCAGTATCATGTAATTGTATTGGAGATTTGTTGGGAAATCATTATCAGCAAAGGGAAATTGGTATCATGTAAACAGACAATGGTGATTTCTGAGGATTGTATTGGAGATTTATTGTAACACAGGAGATTCACAGCCAAGATAAGCTAAACTGGGGTAAAAGTTTGCTCCAAATTTGGGTTTGTTTTAAAATCAAAGTTAATATCAGTTTATAACAGGCTGACATGTTAAACATAATGTTCCAGAGACAAGAAGTAAAACTATCAGTTGTATTTGTGGGTATCATATTGTTACGTTTATGGATGAGAGGGGGTTTAGAGATTACCTTAGAACATATAGAACTATAGAGAGTAGTGTGGTCCATGTGCGAGTAGGTAGCCAATCTCGATGTAATAAGCAGGGACATGTCAGCTTAAAGATTGTCTGTTTGATTGTGTACCATACAGAGGATGATGCTTGTAATAAATAGCAAGGAATTACATGAAGGAGCCATGGGTAAAACCTCCTGGAACCATCTACCGGTTCACTTCTGGTTCACTTCTGTTTATCTGTCGACAAACGTCAGTTCATGATCGAGGAACAACATCATTTCAATTGAATGTTATATTTTGAACATGAATCGGAACATGAATTGGAGAACGAACCTGTAGTTTAACAGTGCCTCTGAATTTGACCCAATCGCACCACTTGTACATGCGCAGAGAGGAGGGAGATATCATTTTAAAGTGGTGAGTCTGCTTTAATATTTGGCAATGCCCGTGTGTCCGTCAGAAATGAAGAATAACCTTTCTAACCCACCGTGTTTAATTCTAAAGGGATGCTAAAGGAAAATTCTAAAGGGTTCTAACGGGCAATTCGAAAGGGTTTCTTTCGTTTCTCGGCTTTGCCTATTTCATATTTAAAATGCTAAACTGAACCACTTCCTCGCGTACATGGGTGCAATTTGTTTTCCTCTGTTTACCTGCCTAGCAGTCCAACAAAATTGAAAAAAATTCCAAACGGGAAACGTACTGTTTTTAAGGATGTCATAAAATACACAAACAAAAGGCACGAAGAACTAATGCAACGTGTTAAACAAGGTGGTGTAATAGTCACTGCATCAATGGGGGAAAACTTGAGAAAATTTCTTTCAACAACCTTTAAAACATTTATTTTATTTAAATTGAATTGTATACTTGAATATTGTAAAACACAATTTGCCTTTTAGCACTTTGAAACCCCTTCCATTTAGCCATCTTGACCAATCAAATTTGCTCCTCGCAGACATCGACAACACAAGGACAGGAATTGTGATTGAATCAGAGGTGTAAGAATTTGGGCTTCACCTGGGGTAAGCTCAGGAGTGGAAATGCATGGGAAAGATGGAAGTAAGCTGCACACTTGAAATTCTGTAGGAAATACTTCAAGACTATAGATACAGGAAAACAGTACCACAGGCAAGAAAAGAGGAAAATGAAAGAATGGAGGTGAGCATTAAGTTTAGATTCCATGAGATCAGCAAGGAGAGACTATTACGTGGAAAGTGTGAAATTTCGAGGGTAATGGGTTAGGAGAAGAGGGCAGATGCAAGACCAGATTAGACCAAGTAAAGAAAAAAAACAAAAAAAAAAACTAACTTACTTCGGTGAGCAAGAAGTAGATCCCAAGGCTCACCTTCCTGAAACAATTAAGAAAGATATTATGACACGGAGTGCCATAATTTCTGGATATCATGGGGTGGGGTGGGGTGGGGGCAAGATGGGAAGCAACACTAGTGGTGAAGTTGTATTCCATGAAACTCCAGATTAAGGCTTTGAACACTGATATAAGCTGAAGAACACTGAGATGAAGCCATTGGAGAAGAGGAAGGATTTAATATCAGAAGCGATGATGGATTCCATGACCTTGCTGATTATTGGGAGCAGGCTGATTGGTCTGTAGTTGCAAGGATATGTTTTTGCACCTTTGTTGTGTAAAGCGGGAATTTTGGCTGATTTCCAAGCAGATGGCAGATGACCTTGAGCAAAAGAGAGCAGAGAAAGGGTGAGATAGAGCAGCAGAGCAGGATTTGAGGACATGTGCGCTGAAGTCGTCAGTTCCGGTTGCAGAATCAGAGTCGAGTTTTGACAGCCAATTCTCCACCTTGTCAGGAAAGAAGGACACAGTCCAGGAGCAGCTGGGTGCAACTGGGAAAGAAGGGTACAGAGAGCGATGGGTTATGAGCTGCACCATTTCAAAGCAAACACAGAGTTGAGACATTCAGTCTTTTCACGGGCAGTGTCAGCTGTGGAGCCATTGGAGGTAAGGGAGGCGATGGAGAGGGAACAAACACCAGAAACAGATTTGACCAGATGCCAACAGGATTTGGAGGAGGGTGACAGGTTTGTGAGTTGAGTCTTGACATTAGAAAGGTGTTGTTTCCTGGCTCTTCTGAGGGTGGACTCGCACAATTGTTCTGAGCTTTGTGGAAGGAACTGACATTGAGTTCAGTTGGAATTGCCTTCCAGGAGGTGAAGGCAAGTTGTTTCAGGGCAACTGCCTCACCACAAGATTCAGTGTAGCATGCGTGGGTGGACGGGTATGACAACTGAAGACGATATGAGATAAATCTGTACACGAGAGAGCAAGCAGATTTCTTTTTTTAAATTGCCAGGATGAGTTGATCTCAGAGACATTAGAGATGGGAGACCAGTCTAGATGATTGATGGCTGCTTGAAGTCCCTGCCAGTTGGCCCGAGTGTAAATTCCAGACTCGTCGGCACTGAGGCGGCTCTCTGATAATGGCCAGAGAGATGTCCACTTTAGCAGGCATATGGTCAGATGAACCGATTGGAGCAGAAGACGAACAGCAGACATCAGCAGGGAAATTGGTCACAACTAAATCTCCCGCGATGAAGCTAACTCCGAAGGCCTTTCACTCACTCACCGCATGCAGGTTGGTGGTCTTTCTGTCTTCTACCGACTCCTCTATGGCCTAGCTCCCCCAGCTCTCTCTGTGTTCTGTCCCCCAAATATTCCTACTGGTCGCACAAGACCTACCAGCAATACTCTTCTGGTTAAACTGCCAAAATCAAGACTCTCTGTTCACCTTCATTCTTTCATTCCTCTTTTCTCCCACCTCTGGAACAAACTCCCTCACTCTCTTCAATCCCACTCCTCCCTCCAGGTCTTTAAAACAGCTGTCCAACACCATCTGTTATCTTCGCACATCCAAAACCTTGATCTTTTCTACCCCCGTTAATTCACCCCAGATCCACTTTTTTGAAATACCGACTTCTTTCCTGGAAGTCCTTGTAATGTCCATGTGTTTTTTTTACTTTTTTCACATTCACTTACACATGGTAAGTGAATTGTACAAATTTTGTACAAAATTGTACAAACAACTTCCAAGTAATAAATAAATTGTATAAATTTTAGGAAATTTATTAAAAATCCAAAACTAGCATATCTTGGTTGGATAAGTTTCCATCCCCTGAGTTAATACTTGGTGAAAGCACCTTTGACAGCAATTACAGCTGTGGGTCTGTTGGGATAGGTCTCTAGTAACTTTACACACCTTGATTGGGTAATATTTTCCAATTCTTCTGTACAAAGTTGGTCAAGCTCAGTCAAGTTGCATGGGGAGCATTGATGGACAGCAATGTTCAAGTCATGCCACAGATTTTTGATTGGATTTAGGTCAGAGCTCTGACTGGGCCACTCAGGGACATTTATCTTTTTGTTCCTCCGCCACTCCAGTGTAGCTTTGGCTGTTTACTTTGGGTTGTTGTCATGCTGAAAGGTGAACTTCCGTCCCAATTTCAGCTTTCTTGCAGAGGGCAGCAGGTTTTCCTCTAGGATGTTTCTGTATTTTGTTCCATCCATTTTTTTCCTTTTATCCTGACAAGTCCCTGCTGATGAGAAACATCCCCATAACATGATGCTGCCACCACCATGCTTCACAGTAGGGATGGTGTTCTTTGGATGATGTGCTGTGTCGAGTTTTTTTTTTGTTTTTTTTTGTATACTGAATCGAGGCTCGTGAAAGAGCTAACATTTACTTCACAAACAAATCAACCAGACAAACAAAACACACAAAAAGAGGGAGTGGAAAACAAGATGGGGAGAGAAGGGGAAGCACCCAAACACAACATTTGAGAGCAGGGAGATGTGTGGAAGGGAGAGGGCTTGGGGGGAGGAGGCGTGGGAAGGGGGGGGGTGGAGGGAGAAGTATAAAACACAAGGACACCAAGGACTTCCAGGACAGAAGTTGGTATTTCAAAAAAGTGGAATTGGGGTGAAATTAGCGGGGGTAGAAAAGATCAAGGTTTTGGATGGGGGAAGATAAGAGATGGTGGTGAACAGCAGTTTTAAAGACCTGGAGGGTGGAGTGGGATTGAAGAGAGTGAGGGAGTTTGTTCCAGAGGCGGGAGAAGAGAGGAATGAAGGAGTGAAGGTGAGCAGAGAGTCTTGATTTTGGCAGTTTGACCATAAGAGGGTTGCAGGCAGATCTTGTGCGACCTGTAGGAATATTTGCGGGACAGAGCCCAGAGAGAGCTGGGGGGGGGGGGGGCAAGGCCAGAGAGGAGTCGGTAGAAGATGGAAATACCACCAACCTGCCTGCGGTGAGTGAGTGAGAGGCCCTTGGAGTTAGCTTCATCACGGGAGATTCCAATGATTCTGAATGCTTTGGTTTCAACAGCGTGAAGACGAGCTAGGTGTGAGGCAGGAGCACCAGCCCAGAGGGGAGAGCAGTATTCCATTGAGCTGCGGATGAAAGCCTTGTATGTGGTGAGGAGCTCAGGTGTGCCAAGGAAGGACTTTGCACTACGGAGGATGCCCAGTCGGCGACTGGCTTTGGAGGCCAGATTTGAAATGTGGTTTTCCCAGGAAAGATCATGGCAGATAGTGAGACCCAAAAGCTTGAGTGACAGAACTTCTTGGAGAGGATTATTCAGAAAGTGGATGGGAGGGTTGTCCAGTCGGTCTTTTCGGAGAGACATCGTAAGAGTGTGAGATTTGTCAGGATTGAAAGACATGTTCCACTTGTTTGCCCAGTCTGTGATTTTGTCCAGGTCTGCAGAGAGTGAGGAGGCAGCAGACTGCCGATCTTTGCGCCAGAGTTTGCGCCAAACATCATGTCTTGCATTTAGGCCAAAAAGTTCCATCTTGGATTCTTCAGACCACGAAACTTTTTGCTACATGGCTTCAGAATCTCCGGAGTGTTTTTTTGCATACCTGAAATATAACTCAAGGTGGGCTTTTGAGTAATGGCTTCCTTCTTGCCACCCTACCGTATAGGCCAGACTAATGGAGTGCTTGGGATATTGTTGTCACATGCATACAGTGACCAGTCTTTGCCATAAAGGCTTGTAGCTCTTTCAAAGTTGCCATTGGCCTCTTGGTGGCCTCTCTGATCAGTCTCCTTCCTCCTTGCTTGGTCATCCAGTTTGGAGGGACGGCTTGATCTAGGCAGGGTTTTGGTAGTACCATGCACCTTCAACTTCTTAATGATTGGCTTAACTGTGCTCCAAGGGATGTTCAAGGCCTTTGAAATATTTTGATACCCATCTCCTGATCTGTGCCTTTCCACAACTTTATCCCAGAAGGCTTTTCAAAGCTCCTTGGTGCTGATGCTTGAGTCTTTGCTGTGAAATTCACTACCCAGCAGAGGAAACCTGCAGGAACAGCTAATTGTATTCTGAAATAATAAGAATCACCACAATTTAACACAGGTGGAGACCAATTAACATGGTGTGTGATTTTCAAGGTGATTGGTTACACCTGAGCTAATTTACAATGGTTATTATAAGGTTGGGTTGGACACTTATCTAACCATGATATTCTAGTTTTGTATTTTTATTTGTAGAATTTGTTTTTCACTTCGACGTTGTGGGTTATGATGTGTAAATAAAGGTGGAAAAAGGCTGATTTAATGCATTTTAATTACAGGCTATAAGGCAACAAAAGGGGAAAATTTTTGAAAGGGGTGTCGACTTTCTACAGTGCGTATCCAAAAAAAGGTAATCAGAATTCAAGGGGTTAATATGCAAAGGTTATTTAGTTTGACAATTTACATGTGATTTACTAATTAAGAGGAGATCCTCAGCATTTCATTGATACCTTCCATGCATCATTGCTGTCACACATGACCGAGTACATGTTCATTGAAAATGACAAGTTCAAATCGCATTTTTACAAGTTTGGCTAATCGGTGCAAGACAGTTTGAAATGGACACATTACTTGTCGACTGCCAAGTTGATTATGTAAAATTGTTAAGCTGGTCTGGTAATCGTCGGTTGCGTCATCCTTTGTTTAAGATGGGTATTTAAGATGGGCCGACAGTGTATGGGTTTAGAGACAGTCTGAGTCATTGAAAAGATGGTTCAACTTACAACTGAACAGCGGACCTTCGTGGTTACAACCTTTCACCAAACTGGAAGTTTGCAGCGAATTCGTGATGCGTTCAGAGAACGTTTCCCAGAACGTGAGCCTCCAGCAGCCAAAACCATCTGGGCAAATGTTAGAAAATACCAAGAGCATGGCAGGAGCCTCAACCGCAACAAGAATTCTGGTAGGAGGTGCACTGGGCGATCGGAAATGAACATTGCAGCAGTAAGGCAGCAAGTTTTGGAGCATCCTAGGGATACCAGCGCATGACAAAACGGGACAGGATTGCCTTTGGCAACATTCAACCGAATCACAAGACTGGACCTCCACCAACATCCATAATCGGATTCACATCTGGCATCAACTTACGCCAGGGGATTTTTGCCAGGAGGCTGGTGCTTGCCAGATGGTTGATAGCACATTGCGAAGCAGATGTCAATTTCCTCTGGTATCTCGTTATCGGCGACGAAGCTGCTTTCGCCATGGACGGCAAGGTCAATACCCATAATGTTCTTGAATATGCACCGACAGGACAACCCCCGGAATTTAATTTTGACACCAACATCAATCGACAAAAGTGGACTGTTTGGTTGGGACTTTGTGGAAGTGGTCAGGTGATCAGACCATTTTTCTTTCAAAGGAATGTCAATGGTAACAGGTATCTGCAGATGATCAATGATGAAGTTTTACCGCAGCTGGAGGAGAACTTTGAGCGACAGGTTCGTGGTGTCTTCAGATATCTCTGGTGGGCCCAAGACGGCGCCCCAGCACATCGTCTTATCGCTGTTCGAGATCAACTGAGGGAACTCATTGGAGACCGAGTCATCGCCCTCAACCATGCAGTGGAATGGCCGCCAAGATCACCTGACCTCACACCATGTGATTATTTCCTTTGGCGACATTTAAAGAACAAGGTGTTCGTAACTCCTCCCCTTGATATTGACGAATTCTTGACGCTTTGCCCAATGACCCGGCTATGGTGAGACGAGCAGTTCAGGGCATGCTTGCCGCTGTGAGCTTTGTGTTGAAAGGGGAGGTGGACATGTTGAAAGTGTGGGTGCATAAAGGTCAATCATTCCTGAGAGAAGTTCACATCTGACGTTCATTTTGCACCAATTATCCTGACATGCATCGATTAGCCAAACTTGTAAAAATGCGATTTGAACTTGTCATTTTCAATGAACATGTACTCGGTCATGTGTGACAGCAATGATGCATGCAAGGTATCAATGGAAAGCTGAGGATCTTCTCTTAATTAGTAAACCACATGTAAATTGTCAAAATAAATAACCTTTGCATATTAACCCCTTGAATTCGGATTACCTTTTTTTTGATACGCACTGTATAGGCACAGTATATCCTGTCGCGGTACATTACAATAGAAAACACATCTATCAGACATAAATTCAGTACCAATGACAGTTTTATAAGTGGTGTTTTGTAATGTCACAGGGAATACTGACAATGTTTCTGCAACTTATAAAAGAGCAGATCCTAAAAGCGTTGACAATAAATTAATATTTATGTGCTACTTTTTCATGGACATACTAAAACAGCCCTGTAAAAAGTCAGCATGGTAAAAGACTGAAAAACTTACATTTTCAAATATGTTCTGAATTGAAAAATCTTTCATGGATCAATATGAAACCATTTCCAGAGTGTGAGAGACTACTTAGGCAGCTTCTTAGATAAGGAAACACAGTAAACTGGTTAGTTTACCATCGTCCTCCCAAACGTAGCAATCAGGGCCAGAAGTTGGAATTTAACCAGTGTCAGTGACAATCGCTTACTCTGTAAAAAACACCTTGAGATGTTTTACATCCATCAGCAATCAATGAAGTTAGTATTTATCAAATAATGGAAGTATTAAATTTTTTCAATCAATTCCACATTCCCGTGCCACCTTCAGTCGAACGTCAGGCATTGACAGCAAGTTCGTGAAGGACTTGCACAAAATACTTACCCTGTCTGAATGTTGCTACTGTATATATCCAGTCAATGGAGAAACTGCAAATGGGGAATCCGCGAATGTCACGGATGGAAACCCTTTCGTCATTTCCTCATTCTGCTTTAAACTCAATATCTCTATATTTTCATTCCAAACATCATCATTCATCATTCCTATCACAAATTAATATTATAGTATTGATACATCAAAATATAATCTTAAATCACGATTGTACTGAGATTATCAAACTAGTCAGGTTCACTATGTCAATAAATTATATTTCGTTCAAAATCATGGTAGATTAGCAAACCTATACATTTTTGGAAAGGTTATAGCATAAAGAAACTAAAAATCAATGTTTACATTTGGAGAGATACCTGTATGGCGGCCATTTAGGATTTTCAAAATGGCCACTGTAAAATACATATATTGTTCTATTTCTGCCTCTAATTACCCTAAAAACTTTAAAAAATATACTAAACCTATATTTTCAGGGACAAGGAATCCAAGGAAAGCATCAAATTAGTGCTATGGGGAATGGTAAGACACGAATCAAAGGTTTTGAATTGCAAAATACTGTCTTTATATTCGCGATAAGTTGCATAATCAAATACATGTTATCATTTTGTACAGGCAGTTAATAACATCAAAATGTGTCACAATAATTCATATCACCAAACATACACGGGCAGTCAGCAAAATCATATATACACATGCAGTCAGTATAACTTCACATCTACACAGGCAGTCAATGACAAAATATACACAGGCAGTCAATGGCATCAAACATACACGATTACAGAATATGCCATTTAGAGTTCGTCATCACTGTCCTGTGTGTCGTATCCGACAATATAGTCCGCATCGTTTTCACAGTCCGTTCCACACAAGCAAAGGTCGGTCAAATTGATTGGCAAATGGAATTGGTCGAATGGTCGATCGAATCGAATTCGATGAATCGAATCGATCGAATTGGTCGAATGGTCGAATGGTCGATCGAAGCGATTGGTCGAATGGTCGAATTGGTCGAATGGAATTGGTCGATTGGTCGAATTGGTCGAATGGAATTGGTCGATTGGTCGAATGGTCGAATTGAATTGGTCGATTGGTCGAATTGGTCGAATTGGTCGAATCGAATTGGTCGGAATTGGCAAATGTAAACATTGATTTTCTGATTTTCCATGTAATAACGTTTCCAAAAATGTATAGGTTTGCTAATCTACCATGATTTTGAACGAAAAAACATCGTGAACCTGACTAAATCCGCGATTCCCTTTTATGAAAATATGCAACTGTAATGGTTACTAAATGCTGTCCCCTCTGTCATGTGATCAGATCCTCAGCTCTGATTGGTGGACGTTTGTGAAGGACATACGGACAGACAAACCTTCGGGCTACGCCGTAAACAATACCAGAGAATATTTTATATGTAGATGACTGTAGACAAGACAACTGGTCAATAACTCCTCCAAAAGCCAGAGTTCTTCATGATAAAAACAACTCCTGTTGACACTGCACAAGAATGCTAAGTTGGCTAACTTTGTCATTGCCTGGATTCAAAATTAGATCCAGACAGTTCGCAGGCAGCATGGCTGCAACTGAGCTCCACCAGCACTCTATTTTCATGTTTGGATTGCATAACAGGCGAGAACTCGTGGTGTAAGGTTTGCGTCCTGCCTCTTATTACAGGAATAACTTTTAGTTAAAGAAAGAATTGAAGTCCTTGGAAGAGTGGCGGATAATATTCGAGTGTACTGCAATATAAGCCAACTGTTTTCATGGCATTCTTTGAAAGTAGGTTATATGTTTAGGCTTTCAGGATGCCAGGAAAACTCAATTTGTAGCTTGCTCACCACAAGGTTGTAGTTACTGATAAACTCCTTCTCACCATAACCTGTTGATCTCTAAGATAATTTTCATGATTATAGAACCACGCGGACATTGGTAGAGCAACGAGTGGCTGGACTTGCATTTCAAAGAGCAGTAAGGGAACCATAAATGTGAGCACTTGAACCCACTCTTTTCAAGGTGAAACACCCTCTGCACTGTTCTGCGCCCAATTAATCATGGTGGCGAATTGAAGCCGTAGCCAAATTGCTTTTTCACGTTGGATGTATAGATTAAACCCACACCCTCTCCAGGGTGTCAGGAACTGACGAAGTAGCATCTGGGTGGTTCAGGAATACACTGGGTGGTTTGCCATTGACTTCCAGAGCAATATATGTCACAACAGAAATTTGGAAAAAGACCATTGGGGGGGGGGGGGGGGGGTAATCACTTACTCTGTGTGAAATATACCACGAGGGATCAACAAACTTAGACAGTTGATTTCACAGCTGTATGTCCAATCATACGGATGACACACTCACTGATGCACCACCTTTCCTACAAGCAACCTGCCTGACCGTTTATAGTGAGGTCGTTAGTCAAACCCACACTCAACTGCTCAAATGTGTGTGCTACCTCTGAACTATCCTGTAAAATAAATTACAAGGTCTACTCATGATTATATAAAAATATATAAATATATCTACATATCTATATATCTGTGCAGTGTCTGTCTTGTCTTGTGTTGTCTTGTATTGTGTTGTCCAGTGTTGCCACTGAACTACTTTCTCAAACTTTTGTGAAATCGTTACACCAAATTTCTGGTATGCACATATCTCTCCCGTCGGTATGTCCTAAGGATATTTGTTTTGAAAAAATTTCCAATTTAAAAAAAAAAAAAATTGGAATTTTTTCATGATTTTTTTTTTTTCAACTTCAATTGTTTATTAAATGTGACATCACGTATATTACAAATACATTTATGCAAAATAATTGTTTGAATTATGATTGGTTTAAACCATGACAAAACGGCAACTCGGGTTCTGTCATTTATCTATACTAGGGCATGCCCGTACTATATATATATCTAAAATTATATCCCCCCCCTCTATTTACATGAAATGGTTTGGTCCAAAGCGAACGGCTTGCGAGTACGGTGACAACCCCCCCCCCCCCTCTATTTTCATGAAATGGTTTGGTCCAAAGCGAACGGCTTGCGGAGTTTGGTAAAGAAATCGCCATAGCTCGGTAACTACTTGTCCGATTAATATGAAACCTTGAAAAGGCACATCCTCGGGTCCCCAGCAATATACCTGGCAAGTTTCAAGTATATCGGACCCGTGGTTGTCGAGAAACAGCGGTCACAGACACACAGACAAACACACAGACAAACACACACACACACAGAGATTACTGGAATTATAGATAGATATCGACACATCTGGGCAGTGTCTGTGTTGTCACTTAACGACTCCCTCAAACTTTTGTTTCCGTGGTTGTGAAGTGTTTTTAATAACGTTGTGGTGGTTTTGAATCATGTGGTGGTGAGGTATTTTGAATTATGTGGTGGTGAGGTGTTTTTAAATGACGTGGTGGTGAGGTGTTTTGAATTACGTGGTGGTGAGGTATTTATAATTACGTGGTGGTGAGGTGTTTTTAATTACGTGGTGGTGAGGTGTTTTTAATTATGTGGTGGTGAGGTGTTTTAAATTACTTGGTGGTGAGGTGTTTTGAATTACGTGGTGGTGAGGTGTTTTGAATTACTTGGTGGTGAGGTGTTTTTAAATGACGTGGTGGTGAGGTGTTTTTAATTTCGTGACTGTGAGGTGTTTTTAATTTTGTGGTGGTGAGGTGTTTTTATTACGTGCTTTATGGCTGTGAGGTGTTTTAAATTACTTGGTGGTGAGGTGTTTTTATTACTTGGTGGTGAAGTGTTTTGAATTACTTGGCTGTGAGGTGTTTTAAATTACTTGGTGGTGAAGTGTTTTGAATTACTTGGTGGTGAGGTGTTTTTAATTATGTGGTGGTGAGGTGTTTTAAATTACTTGGTGATGAGGTGTTTTGAATTACGTGGTGGTGAGGTGTTTTGAATTACTTGGTGGTGAGGTGTTTTTAATTTCGTGGTGGTGAGGTGTTTTTATTACATGTTTTATGGCTGTGAGGTGTTTTAAAATACTTGGTGGTGAGGTGTTTTGAATTACTTGGTGGTGAGGTGTTTTGAATTACGTGGTGGTGAGGTGTTTTTAAATGACGTGGTTGTGCGGTGTTTTTAAATCACATGGTGGTGAGGTGTTTTTGAATCACATGGTGGTGAGGTGTTTTGAATTATGTGGTGGTGAGGTGTAATCGTCCTAAACTTCCAGTCTGCACCTACCCCTCCCCTATGTGTGTGCTGAGCAGTTCTTTCTTGAAAAAAAAACATTCAACCTAAATCTTCAACCTAAATTGCCTATAAAAATGTAATATCACAAACACAACAAATACATTTATGCAAAATAATTGTTTGTATTATGATTGGTGTAAATCATGACAACACAAAAACTCAGGTAGTCATTATCCTCAGCTAAAATAAGCCCGTTCCTCAGTAACGATGCGAGCCGAGCCAAGCTTGTATATTTATATATATATTTATATATATTGTTACGGATTTGTCGCTTCCGTTGTTGTGGTTCTCATCCACTGTAAACATTTTTGGTTGCATGTACTATTATTGTTATCGTTTAGGTGAAATAGAGATTACTGTTTTCAAAAGGTAAAAAAAGTTAGTGTTTTAAAAGAAACTGGAAACCGGATCGGGACCCGGATGAAGAAGAAGAGGAAGAGGAGAAAAGAGGAAAAAGGAGGCGGAGCAAGTGAGGTCGGAGAAGGAGCCGAGCTGCTTGGAGGTCTGGAGCGAACGCTGGCGAACGGGGGTCACAAGCGAACTTTGGGGTTTCCTGGGAAAGGGATTCCTGCGACAGAGTTGTTATCGCTGTGACAGTTAAACCTGCGTGGCAGGTTTTGCGGTTGATTCCGAAGAGAATCATTGGAGTGCCGTTACGTCTCGAGAACGGACCATTGGCCATTTTGCCTCGTGCTGGATTTTCGCATCACTCCAGGTTTTTCACCTCGCTTCAACCATTTCACCGCATCCAGACGTTTACAATGGTTTGTGTGTGTAACGTGGATTTTGAGTGTGAATTTGCGGTTCGCCGATTGGGAGCCGTTGAACATCCATACCCGAAGGTGTGATTTCCCGGCCGCCTCTTGAGGACACTTTTGCCTATCTTTGGCAGCGTGACTGTCAACTGAGCGGGATTCTGGTCTCGATACAACATCGTTCTGATGATCACTAGAGCATGAATCGACTTTGGTTTGAAGCTGGGACAGAGACATTGGGAATGTTATTTTCGCTCACTTGGAGCACAGTGAGTTATATTGTACGAAACTGATGGTACCATCATAGAAATGATATATTGGTTGTACAATTGATTAATATTGTTATTGTACTGTTATTCTTGTGTGACCTTAATACAATACTTGTTTGTTGGGAACAATTGGTGTGGTTTCACCATTGATCTTTGACATACAGAATAACACATCTTTCTGCCATGACTCCTCTCGGGGCTCGGAGGTACACCATGACTGGGGTTCGGGCAGGAGCACGTAACAATATATATAATATTGTATATATATATATATATATATATATATATATATATATATATATATATATATATATATATATATATATATATTGTTGTATATTTATATATATTCATTTATATATATTTGTTTGTATATTTATATATATTTATTTCTATATATTTGTTTGTATATTTATATATATTTATGTTTATTTATGTATATTTATGTATATTTATATATACACCTCACCACCACACACATATATATATATATATATATATATATATATGTATATGTATATATATATGTATATATATATATATATATATATATATATATATATATATATATATATATATATATACTAGCTTGGCTCGGTTCGCTGCGCTCGCCTCACCAAGCGTCGTTACTGAGGAACGGACTTATTTTAGCTGAGGATAATGACTGTACCTGAGTTACTGTGTTGTCATGATTTACACCAATCATAATACAAACAATTATTTTGCACAAATTATTTGTAGCGCTTGTGATTTTACATTTTTATGAGCAATTTAGGTTGAAGATTTAGGTTGAAAAAAAAATTCAAAAAAGAACCCCTCAGCACATACATAGGGTAGGTGCAGACTGGAAGTTTGGGACGATTACACCTCACCACCACATAATTCAAAACACTTCACCACCACGTAATTGAAAACAACTCACCACCACGTGATTAAAAACACCTCACCACCACGTAATTAAAAACAACTCACCACCATGTGATTCAAAACACCACACCACCACGTAATTAAAAACACCTCACCACCACATAATTAAAAACACCTCACCACCAAGTAATTAAAAACACCTCACCACCATGTGATTCAAAACACCAAACCACCAAGTAATTCAAAACACCTCACCACCACGTGATTCAAAACACCTCACCACCACGTGATTCAAAACACCTCACCACCACGTGATTCAAAACACCTCACAGCCACGTTGTTAAAAACACTTCACAACAACGGAAACAAAAGTTTGAGGGAGTAGTTCAGTGACAACACAGCCATTTCCCCTGTCAGAGGCAGGAGAGATGGGAAGCCAGTCCAGATGATTTATGGCTGCTTGAAGACCGTGCCAGTTGTCCTGAGTGAAATGCCAGACTCGTCGACGTTGAGGCTCTCTGAGAATGGCCAGAGAGATGTCCACTTTAACAAGCATATGGTCGGATGAACCAATTGGAGCAGAAGAAGAGCAGCAGACATTTTTTTTTTTTTTTTTTTTTTTTTTTTGTATACAAGATCGAGGCTCGTGAAAGAGCGAACATTAATCACACAGAAAGACAAACCGACACATAAAACATAACATAGGGAGCGGTAGACAAGATGGGGAGAGAGGGGGAAGGACACAAACACAACATTTGAGAGCAGGGACCGAGAGACATGGAGACATCGAGAGATCTGAGAGAGGGTGAGGGCTTTGGGGGGGGGGGGGGCGTGGGAAGGGGGCAGTGGGAGAGGTATAATACATATGGACACTGCCAGGACTTCCAGGAAAGAAGTTGGAATTTCAAACAAGGTGGATCTGGGGTGAATTAGCGGGGGTAGAAAAGATCAAGGTTTTGGATGGGGGAAGATAAGAGATGGTGGTGAACAGCTGTTTTAAAGACCTGGAGGGAGGAGTGGGATTGAAGGGAGTGAGGGAGTTTGTTCCAGAGGCGGTAGAAAAGAGGAATGAAAGAGTGAAGGTGAGCGGAGAGCCGAGATTTCGGCAGTTTAACCATCAGAGGGTTGCTGGCAGATCTTGTGCGACCTGTAGGAATATTTGGGGGACAGAGCACAGAGAGAGCTGGGGGTGCAAGGCCGGAGAGGAGTCGGTAGAAGACAGAAAGACCACCTACCTGCCTGCGGTGAGTGAGTGAAAGGCCCTCAGAGATAGCTTCATCGCGGGAGATTCCAATAATTCTGAAAGCTTTGGTTTCAACAACGTGAAGCCGAGCTAGGTGTGAGGCAGGAGCACCGGCCCATAGGGGAGAACAGTATTCCATTGAGCTGCGGATGAAAGCCTTGTATGTGGTGAGGAGCTCAGGTGTGCCGAGGAAGGACTTCGCACGACGGAGGATGCCCAGTCGGCGACTGGCTTTGGAGGCCAGCTTGGAAATGTGGTTTTCCCAAGAAAGATCATGGCAGATAGTGAGACCCAAAATCTTGAGCGACAGAACTTCTTGGAGAGGATTGTTGAGAAAGTAGATGGGAGGGTTGTCCAGTCGATCTTTTCGGAGAGACATAGTAAGAGTGTGAGATTTGTCAGGATTGAAAGACATGTTCCACTTGTTTGACCAGTCTGTGATTTTGTCCAGGTCTTCAGAGAGCGAGGAGGCAGCAGACTGCCGATCTGAGGGAAGAGGAATGGAGCGGCAGAGAGTGGAGTCATCAGCAAAGAGATAGAGAGGATTTTCGAGAGAGTCAGAGAGATCATTGATGAAGACCAGAAAAAGCACGGGGCCCAGAACACTGCCTTGGGGAACTCCAGCCTGAACAGGAAGAGGAGATGAGAGAAACCCATTCAGGGCCACACGTTGACGACGACTAGAGAGGAAGTCCGCCAGCCATGCGTGGAGATTTCCATGGATACCAAAGGAGGAGAGTTTGGTGAGCAGAGCGGGGTGCCAGACCGTGTCGAAGGCACGTGATATGTCGAGGGAGACAGCTCTAATTTCCTGTTTGGCATTGAGGACCTCCATCCATTGTTGAGACAGCAGAAGCAGCATGTCCAGAGTAGAGTGACCTGGTCTGAAACCAAATTGATGATCAGAGATCAAGCCATTGGAGAAGAGGAAAGATTTCATATCAGAAGCAATGATGGATTCCATGACTTTGCTGATAATTGGGAGAAGGCTGATTGGTCTGTAGTTGCTAGGATCTGTTTTTGCACCTTTTTTGTGCAAAGCGGTGATGTTGGCTGATTTCCAAGCAGATGGCAGTTGACCTTGAGCAAAAGAGAGGGTGAAGAGAACAGAGAGAGGGTGAGATAGAGCAGCAGAGCAGGATTTTAGGACCCGTGGGCTGATGCCGTCGGGTCCAGTTGCAGAATCAGAGTCGAGGGTTGACAGAAACTTTTCCACCTTGTCAGGAGGAAAGGACACGGAGTCCAGAAGCAGCAGGGTACGACTGGGTATGGTGGGTACAGAGAGGGATGGGTTTGGGACACAAGATTTAGAGGCAAACACAGAGTTGAGGCATTCAGCTTTTTCACGTGCGGAGTCAGCTGTGTAGCCGTTTGAGGTAAGGGAGGGGATGGAGGGGGAACAAACACCAGAAACGGATTTGACCAGACGCCACCAGGATTTGGAAGAGGGAGACAGATAAGAGAGTTCGGTCTTGAGAACGGAGAGATATTGTTTCCTGGCTCTCCTGAGGGTGGACACACACTTGTTTCGGGCTTTGTGAAAGGAAATGAGATTTCCTTCCGTTGGATTTGCTTTCCAGGAGACGAAGGCAAGTTGTTTCTGGGCAACAGCCTCACCACAAGATTCCGTGTACCATGGACGGGAGGAAGGGTATGACAACTGAAGACGAGATGGGATAAATCTGTGCATGAGAGAGAGCAATTTACTTTGGAAGAATTCCCAGGATGAGTTGATGTCAGAGGTGGTAGAGATGGGAGACCAGTCCAGATGATTGATGGCTGCTTGAAGACCGTGCCAGTTGGCCTGAGTGAAATGCCAGACTCGTCGACGCTGAGCAGGCTCCCTGAGGATGGTCAGAGAGATGTCCACTTTAACAAGGACATGATCAGATGATCCGATCGGAGCAGAAGAAGAGCAGCAGACATTTTCAGGGAAGTTAGTCATAACCAAGTCCAGAAGAGAAGATGTTCCGTTGACTGAGATCCGGGTCGGGAAATTGACAGATTGTGTCAGTCCCAGTGAGTCGCAGAAGTCCTTTGCTGAGGAGCCATGGGTGGTGAGAGAGGTACCCACACCCAGCCAACTGGCATGATGACAGTTGAAATCACCACATATGAGGAAGAGAGAGTTGGGATGAGTAGATAGAAGTTGGTCCATATCATCAGACAGCGAGATGTAGATGGAGTCATCACTGTTTGGTGGACGGTACAACACACATATGAACAAGAGGTGGGAGCGAAGGGGAAGCCGTAGCCAGAGGTATTCCTGCGGGTGAGGTGGAGAGAGTGCAGTGCAGGGCGAGTGAGGAAGAGAGTTTTTGATAAAGATAGCAACCCCGCCTCCAGGACGAGGCTCAGGTCTATCATACCGGAGGAGGGAGTAGCCCGGGAGAGATACTATGGAATCAGAGACATCATAAAGGAGGAAAGTTTCTGTTAAGCAGATCACGTCTGGTTTGACAGAAGCAACCTGTATGGAGAGATCAGTTAAGTTTGAACGAAGGCCCCGGATGTTTGAGGTCCATACCGTTAATGAAGAGGAAGGGGGAGCATCAGATACAGAACAGGGGGGAGGAGGGGTAGGGTAAGATGTGGAAGAGGTGGAAGAGGTAGGGAGAGCTGTTGAAGGTGTGTCAGAGATTTCAGAATAGCTCGGAGAAAGGGAAGGATGGGGCGGACAGAAGGTTTGATGGTGATTGGGTGAGCCACAATGAGGTGTTATTTGAGGAGGGGGAAGAGCGAGGCAGAAGGTTGGGGGAGATGGAGGTGAGAGTTTGAAGGGGGAAGAAGCGGGGAGGACGCTTTGAGGAGGGGGAGTGAGAGGGGGGAAATTGAGAAGCAATGAGGGTGGGGAGATTTGAAGGGGAGGGGTGAGGGGGGAGTTTGGGAGGGAAGGGACAAGGGGAGGGATTTGAAAGGGATGGGATATGGGGGAGATTTGGAGGGGAGGGGTGAGGCAGGAGTCTAGGAGGGGAGGGGCGAGGGGGCGTCTTGGCGGGGAGGGGTGAGGGGGTAGTTTAGGAGGGAGGGGGCAAGGGGGGAGATTTGAAAGGGATGGGTGATGGGGAAGATTTGGAGGGGAGGGGTGATGGGGAAGATTTGGAGGGGAGGGGTTATGGGGAAGATTTGGAGGGGAGGGGTGAGATTGGATTTTTGAAAGTGTACGATTTATGGGAAACGAACATTTATTGCAAAATGAGTTTCTTGTGACCTTCGAGTTAAAAATACGTTTAAGTACGCTGGATGGAGGATGGAGTGCAGGAGAGTTTAGGGAATGTAGAAAAAAGGCACTATAGGAGATGGATATTTTTTTTGGGATGAATTGATTTGGTGAGCAAGTCGAAAGCAGCCTTTTAAAGAAGAAGAAGAAAAAGGTGTTATAAAATATGACGGAATACATAACTTCAGGGGAAAGTGTAAACATTGAAGGTTAATGAGTGAAAACTATCTGGGGAAATGGGGGAGAAACACGTGGTCGAAGAACGAACGAACGAATAAGAATGAATAAACGAATGAGAACAGAGAAGGAAATGTTTTTTTTTTTTTTTTTTTTTTTTTGAGTTGAGATTTACACAAGGAAGTAGGCTATGGGTGAAAAGACTGGGAATACAGAGAACGAAAGTTATTGGATCACAAACGACGGACCACTGAGAGAAAAACAAAGCCTCAAGGTTGTACAGTGCACACTGTACAAGGCCTTGCTCGCGACACGGCAAACAGACGATCAATTTATGAAAGATAAACACCGAGAAACAACCAAAGTTGCACACAATAACTTCACACACCGAAAGATAAATACAGTTTCGACAAAATACAATTGTGAACAGACTTAACTTCGAAAAACGTGGAGACCGTGTGGAGCTTCAAAAATCCCTGCCGCCGTCTCCAAGATCTCGCGAGATCGTCTCCAAGATCTTACCTATTTGCAGGTAAGTTTGTCATAACCAAGTCTAGAAGAGGAGATGCTCAGTTGACTGATATCCGGGTTGGGAAATTGATAGATTGTGTCAGTCCCAGTGAGTCACAGAAGTCCTTTGCTGAGATGCCGTGGCTGGTGAGAGCGGTACCCACACCCAGCCAACTTGCATGATGACAGTTGAAATTGCTACATACGAGGAAGAGAGAGTTGGGATGAGTAGATAGACGTTGGTCCATGTAATCAAACAGCGAGATGTAGATGGAGTCATCACTGTTTGGTGGATGGTACAGAACACATTTGAACAAGAGGTGGGAGCAAAGGGGAAGCCGAAGCCATAGGTGCTCCTGGGGGTGAGGTGGAGAGAGGGCAGTGCAGGGAGAGTGAGGAAGAGAGTTTTTGATAAAGATAGCAACCCCACCCCCAGACGAGGCTCAGGTCTATCATACCAGAGGAGCGTGTAACCTGTAAAGAGAGATATTAAGGAATCAGAGACATCTTGAAGGAGGAAAGTTTCTGTGAAGCAGATTAAGTCTTGTTTGTCAGAAGCAATCTGTATGGAGAGATCAATCAGGTTTGAGCGAAGGCCACAGATGTTTGAGGTCCATACAGTTAAGGAAGAGGAAGGGTGAGCATCAGATACAGGACAGGGGAGGGGAGGGGTAGGGTAAGATGAGGAGGAAGAGGTAGGGAGAGCTGTTTTGTTTTTGTTTCTTTGTTTTTTTGTATACAGGATCGAGGCTCGTGAAAGAGCTAACATGTATCACACAAAAAATCAAACAGACACACAAAACATATCATAGGGGTAGCGGTAGACAAGATGGGGAGAGAAGGGGAAGCACAAACACAACATTTGAGAGCAGGGACATCGGGAGATCTGTGGGAGGGAGAGGGCTTGGGGTGGGGGAGAGGAATAGGAAGAGGGAGGGTGGCAGAGGTATAAAACACATGCACACTGCAAGGACTTCCAGGAAAGAAGTTGGTAATTCAAAAAAGTGGTTCTGCGGTGAAATTAGCGGGGGTAGAAAAGACCAAGGTTTTGGTTGGGGGAAGATAAGAGATGGTGGTGAACAGCTGTTTTAAAGACCTGGAGGGAGGAGTGGGATTGAAGAGAGTGAGGGAGTTTGTTCCAGAGGCGGCAGAAAAGAGGAATGAAGGAGTGAAGGTGAATGGAGAGTCTTGATTTTGGCAGTTTAACCATAAGAGGGTTGCAGGCAGATCTTGTGCGACTTATAGGAATATTTGGGGGACAGAGACTACAGGACAGAGACAGAGACAAGAGAGAGAGCTGGGGGAGCAAGGCCAGAGAGGAGTCGGTAGAAGACAGAAAGACCACCAACCTGCCTGTGGTGAGTGAGTGAAAGGCCCTCGGAGTTAGATTCATCGCAGGAGATTCCAATGATTCTGAAAGCTTTGGTTTCAACAGCGTGAAGCCGAGCTAGGTGTGAGGCAGGAGCACCAGCCCAGAGGGTGGAACAGTATTCCATTGAGCTGCGGATGAAAGCCTTGTATGTGGTGAGGAGCTCAGGTGTGCCAAGGAAGGACTTCACATGACGGAGGATGCCCGGTCGGCGACTGGCTTTGGAGGCCAGATTTGAAATGTGGTTTTCCCAAGAAAGATCATGGCAGATAGTGAGACCCAAAAGCTTGAGTGACAGAACTTCTTGGAGAGGATTGTTCAGAAAGTAGATGGGAGGGTTGTCCAGTCGGTCTTTTTGGAGAGACATAGTGAGAGTGTGAGATTTGTCAGGATTGAAAGACATTTGTCTGTTGATAGTGTGTCAGAGATTTCAGAAGAGCTGGAAGAAAGGGAAGGATGAGGAGGATAAAAGGTTTGATGGTGATTGGATGAGGCACGGTAAGGTGTTGCTTGAGGGGGGGGCAGAGTGTGGAAGAGGGTTTTAGGCGATGGAGGTAAGAGTTGGAAAGGAGAGGAAGCGGGGAGGATGCTTTGAGGAGGAGGGAGAGGGGAGAATTGGAGAAAAAAGGAGGGTGGGGAGATTTGAAGGGGAGGGTGGAGGTGGGAAGGAGGGAGTTTTGAAATGGAGGGGTGAGGGGGGAATTTAAGAGGGGAGGGGTGAGGAGTTTGGGAGGGGAGGGGTGAGGGGGGAGTTTAGGAGGGGAGGGGTGAGGAGGGAGTTTAGGAGGGGAGGGGCAAGGGGGGAGATTTGAAAGGGATGGGAGAGGGGGGAATTTAGGAGGGGAAGGATGAGTTTGAATTTTAGAAAGTGTTGGACGATTAATGGAAAACGAACATTTATTGCAAAATGAGTTTCTTGTGATTTTCAAGTCAGAGATCCATTTGAAAATGTTGGAGGAGGGGTGCAATGAAGGTGAGTTAAGGGAATGTAGGAAGGAAGAATTGTGAGAGATTGAATTTTTATTTGAAATGAAGAGATTTGGTGAGCAACTTGAAAACAACCTTTAAAGAAGAATTCACATTCACAATTCACACACAAGTAGAAGAATTCACAATTCACATTGTGGGAAGAAGAAAAATGTGTTATAATATACAACAGAATACACTTCAGGGGAAAGTTTAAACATTTTAAAACGAAGCTGTGAAAATCTGGGGAGATTCCCTAAATGAGGGCATGAAGGATTCCTAAGGGGGATTAAGGATTCCAGCACAGGTTCAGAAGCAGGAACAGAAGGATAGGAGATTGAAAAAATGTGCAAAAAAAAAATGTTGTGCAAAAGTCTTCGACACATTCAGTAGTTACAATATATGGATGTTCTGAGCGTCAAAAATGTACTCAGCCTCCACTAGCATTTTCTACTATTATAACAACTTTGACTGTTATTAATTCAGTTTAGTTTGGGTGAGGAGAAGCAAGCTTGTCTTTTAGCAATCTGTAATTCACATTGTGGGAAGGCAATGGCAAACCACCCAGTATAAACCTTGCCAATAAACTGCTTCGGGAGTACCCGAAGTGTTATTTCAACCCACCTGGTGTTATTTCAAGGGCGCGACAGGGACTCAAACTCAAGACCCTGAGATCTTAAGCCAGCCACCTTAACCATCAAGGAAAAAACCACGCTTACAACACCAGAATACAATACAAAATTCACATTGATTAGAATATTCAAAAAGTTGTAATCACAACATTTAAAAGTGAACTATACATAAGCAGCTAATATGAAGTGTTGCAGTTGCTCATCCATAAGATTTGCCAATCAAATTTAATTGATGACTCTGTCAGGTGCTAAATTTATCTACAAATCCTAAAGCTAAAAGCTCACTTTTCATACCACAGAATACAGATCTATCAGGATTAAATGCTAGCTTAAAACAAAATAATTTAAATTTCAGCGGAAGATCACAATAGAATTGTGTATCTGCATAAAGAAGGAAAAACATTGAGGGTTTTAGAGAACATTAAGAAGGAACAACAACAGGTATCACTCGATTTTCAAGGTGTCATATCCGAAGCACAATCAACAAGTACGGAGAAACAAAACAGCATCTGTAATTGACAAACCCAAGACCGGAAGATCCACAAAGCAGTCCAAGAAGGATGTGCAACACTTGAAGATAATATCCTTAAGGAATACCGGGAGAAAGAAGACAAGCGTTTAATTGACAATGGAACGACCAGAAGCCTCAGCAGGCGATGTCCAATCAATCAACAGTACGAAGGTCACTTTTGGAATCAGGAATTAAAGGATGTGTTGCAGGAAGATGACCTCTGTTAAGAAAGGGGGACAAGACTAAATGGCTAAAATATGCACAAGAACACATAAATTAGGCAATGGAACAAAGGTGCTTTAGTCAGACAAGTCAAAGTTTGTTTATTTGGATGGAATCAAACATAATATGGTAGATGCCAAAAAACTGAAACTTATAAAGAGCCTTGCTTGAAACCAAAAAAGAGAATGGCGGAGATCCAATTCAAGTTTGGGGTTTAGAGTTACGATCCAGATTTCACTCTTATTTGGGGTGCGACTTATATTTAACCAACTTAACATGGTCACAAATAAATGATTTGGCATGTTGTCATACTGACGAGCCCATAATAAGGGTGAAATCTGGATCGGCGGCTCTGCTTTCATTTATTTGTGACCATAGATCTCGGTCTTCAAAAAGTGCCACACAGATGCCCTCCTAGTTTGGAGGTGTTATGTTGGCATAATTTATGTGCACGGCATCAATGTCATGTGATATTTAGGGTCAGTGTTGCTTCCTTTATTTAATTTATTCCTCCTGACTGCAACAAAAACGATTGTACCTATTTTAGTCATTAAGGTAAGAACAGTATTTATATTAAGGCAATGTTTATGTATGTGTATCACCGGGGAGACGTGATTCATAAAGTACTCGATTTTTTTTTTTATTCAAGAATTTGTTGTTATGCAAATAGTAATATGGGTGGTAGCTGGTAAACATGTCAAACTAGAAAGCATCTGAAAATGCAAAGCACATCCGCATCGTTTGTATTCATACGTCATCCTCTTCTTCTTCCACCAGCTCAAAATAATGAAAACAGCTCTTAAAAAATACAAAATAAAAATTGATGATTGTATGCAGCCTTGATCTTTCATCTTTAGTTTTAAAAAATAATCAGTTTCTAGCTTTCGATTGGTGAACCAATTATGTGACTCAATATGCAAATTCTTAAAATTTCAGGTCGATCAGATGAAAATCGACAATTTTATGTCCTTTGAAACTGTCCTTTGAAACTGATGAAACTAACCTTTGACCTTATGACCAAAATTATTAATTTGCCTTTTCCATATTCTCATAATGAAGCTTTGTTGAAAATTTGATGACAAAACTCAAATGGTAAAAAAGTTATGGCTCGGTTCGGTTCGGTACAACACAACACAACACAACACAACACAACCACAGCCACAGCCACAGTCACAGTCACAACCACAACACAGCCACAAACACAACACAACACAACACAACACAACACAACACAACACAACACAACACACACACACACACACACACACACACACACACACACACACACACACTGTGCAGGGGATGGGCTAAAATTAGGCTAAAACAAAAAACAAGAAAGAGCAATCAGAGATTGTAGACCCTCGCCAGGACATGTTTTTAGTAATTTTTAAGGCTTTTGTGTTAAAACAAATATGGCGGCCGAACCACGAACCACATAACATCATCATTTATTTTTCTCCACCAATTTATCCCTAGATGACGATCAACAAATTTCATCTCGATCAGATGAAGTTTTGTACTTGTCGAATTATGACGTCATCATTAACATATTTTATTCCCCTCGGAGAGTTCTTTACAATGAGCCATGCCTCAATTTTTTTCTAAGCAGCGCTTTCGGAGATATAGAGGTGCAAAGTTTTTTATTTTTTCCAAGATGGCGGCCAAAACCATGTGACTGATGACGTCATCATTATTTAAAAAATTCTCCACCAATGTATCCCGACAAACCACGACAAACCACGTACAAACCACGTTGAGATGACGCTCAAGAAATTTCATCTTGATCAGATGAAGTTTTGTACTTGTCGAATTATGACGTCATAATGGAGGCACCTATGACATCATCATTAACATATTTTATTCCCCATGGAGAGTTCTTTACAATGAGCCATGGCTCAATTTTTATGCCTCCGCCACCAAAGTCGCCAGAGGCATTATGTTTTTGGGTTGTCCGTCCGTCCGTTCATCTATCCGTCTTACATCCATCTGTCCGTCTGGGCTAAACCTCGTTTTTCTCAGCAACCATATGTCCGATTGAGACAAAACTTTCAGGATAAGAGTGACACCCATGCAGAATGTTTTTATCATAATTGTGATGTCATATGTCACGTGGTATGGCAGCCATCTTGAATTAAAAGCAAATAATTAAAAATATATTTATTGCAAACCAGTGAATGGAAAAATTTGAAACTTGGCACATTGTCAAGTACTCCCAATGGGGAACGAAAGCATGATAATGATGACATCATAGGTGAAGTGGTTTTCCAGCCAAAAATGTTTTAATCGAATTCCTTATCCTAAAAATCTGAAATTGCCTGCACATGATCTATGACCCATCTGTATTGAAATATTAAATTTATGACATCATAGGTCACATGGTTTGGCAGCCATATTGGATTGAAGGAAAATATTAAATAATCATATCTCTGAAACCGCTCACCCTATCGATGCAAAATTTTACAAATATCATCTAACAGCACTGTTGCATATAATTTGAAAATAATTATATCACAGGTCACGTGGTTTGGCAGCCATCTTAGATAGAAAAACGAACCTTATCCGATCAACATGAAACTTCACAAATGTGATCCCCTACCAATACATATGCACAGTGGTGGCATCTACCTGTTGTGGGACTATGCGGAGGCATATTGGCGACACAGTCACATTGTTCTAGTATCGATGCAGCACTTTCGGTTAAATAGAGGTGCAAAGTTTTTCGTTTTTTCAAGATGGCGCCCATAACACGTGACCTATGACGTCATAATTATGATAAAAAAATTATACAGGTGGAGTTGCACCTGTGGTGAAAATCACATTGTTCTAGTATCGATGCAGCACTTTCGGAGAAATAGAGGTGCAAAGTTTTTCGTTTTTTCAAGATGGCGCCCGTAACATGTGACCTATGACGTCATAATTATGATTTAAAAAATTATACAGGTGGAGTTGCACCTGTGGTGAAAAGGACAAACAAACAGACAAACAAACAGACAGTTTAAAAATCACTCATAGAGCGACACTTGGCAAAATAGAACAAAGTAGAATGGCACTCAGTAGAGCATCCTTTTGACCTTAAAAATAATGTGTGGTAGAATTCAGTGACCTGATATACAAATCGTCTTCAAAGTTTAAGTCAATCGGATGAAAATTGTCAATTTTAGAAATTCGGCATATTTTGGCCTATGTTGATCTCAAAAATAGTTGGTGGTTGGTTTCAGTAAGCTGATATGCAAATCCTATTCAGATTTCAAGTCAATCGGATGAAAATTGAAGCTTTTAGAAATTCGAAAAAAGTGGTTGACCTTTGGCCTATGCTGATCTCGAAAATAGTTCATGGATGAATTGAGTTAGCTGATATGAAAATCCCATTCAAATTTCAAGTCAATCGGATGAAAATTGAGGATTTTACAAATTTGAAAAAAAGTGGTTGACCTTTGGCCTATGTTGACCTTTTGGCCTATGTTGATCTCAAAAATAGTTGGTGATTGAATTCAGTTCGCTGATATGAAAATCTGATTCAAATTCAAAGTCAATCGGATAAAAATTGAGGATTTTAGAAATTCGAAAAAAGTGGTTGACCTTTGGCCTATGCTGATCTCAAAATAGTTGGTGGTTGAATTCAGTTAGCTGATGTGTAAATCCTCTTTAAATTTCAAGTCAATTGGATGAAAATTAAGGATTTTAAAAATTCAAAAAAAGTGGTTGACATTGGCCTATGTTGACCTTTTGGCCCATGCTGATCTCAAAAATAGTTGGCGGTTGAATTCAGTAAGCTGATATGTAAATCCTATTCAAATTTCATGTCAATCGGATGAAAATTGAGGATTTTAGAAATTCAAAAAAAGTGGTTGACCTTTGGCCTATGTTGACGTTTTGGCCTACGCTGATCTCAAAAAAATAGTTAGTGGTTGAATTCAGTTAGCCGATATGTAAATCCTATTCAAATTTCAAGTCAATCGGATTAAAATTGAGGATTTTAAAAATTTGAAAAAACAGTGGTTGACCTTTGGCCTATGTTGACCTTTTGACCTTTTGACCTCAAAAATATAGGATTTTGTCGGACCACGAACTCTACCATTTGGTCAAGTTTCGTGAAGATCGGTTTCAAATTGTGACCTGTAGGGAAGTATAAGTGAGCGGAGAGACAAACAAACACACACACACAAACACACAAACCGGAGTGATCAACATACTTGAAAAAAATAAAAAAACAAACATTTTTTGCCAAGTAACATGCAATACCCTCTCCTCTGGCAAGGGCAACAAGGGTGAATAAATAATGAACATAAACTGTATTTGTGAAATCACATACACTGTAACAACACGAACAAACGGTGATTTTGGAAGTCAGACCCATTATTAATATTAAGCCCCTGACCCCCCCCCCCCGCCCCCACCCTCCCCCTCACCCAAATAGAGAAGTCAAACTACGCCTATGGTGGACGGCATTGATGACTGTGAAAAACGGAAGTGCGCCAGGCATTGATGAGGTGTGTACAGAGATGTTAAATGCAGCAGGAGAAATTTGAGTCAGTTGGATGAAGAGGTTGTCGAATGTATGTATGAGAGATGGCTCAATTCCAGAGAATTGGAGGACAGGGTTAATTGTGCTGATATGGAAGAGAACAGGAAATGTTCAAGATCCGGGGAAGTCCAGGTGAATTATGCTCCTTGGTCATGTCATGAACATGCTGGAGAGGATTCTGGATGTGAGGATAAGGAAGAGTGTGGAGAAGGAGATTGGAGTAGAGCAGCAGAAGTTTAGAAAGGGTAAAGGAATGGCAGATGGGATGTTCACGCTGAAACAGCTGGTGGAGAAAAGGTTTGAAGTGCAAGGTATGGCAGACGTGACAATGACCGATTACACGAATACATCCGCAGCCACGTGCCAGCATATATAACTGTGGATATCAGTGAGAGTGAACCGCGAGATCCAACAAGGAATTCTCATCTCCAGATCCGGATATTCACTAAAATCGAATAGATATCCTGCTCTGACAGGATATCTGACATAACATGGAGCAGGATATTTGTCTGTGTTTGTAGGTTTACGGTACACCTGCGTGTGTAGCTTGCCGTTTCCGTCCCTGGAAAGATGCGCATCAAGGAATGGTAGAGACCTACTAACACAAACCTACGAACACAGACAATGTATTGGATTACCGCAGTGGCCATCGCACCTGCCACAAAATAAGTTGTGTTCGCAGCTTATTAGATCATGCAAAAACACACTGCAATGACCATGAACAACACCGGATGGAAATGCTGCACATCACTCAACTACTGCGAGAAAACCACGACCCAAATGTATTTAACAAATCTTGTCGCCGGAAATCCAACTACGACAACAACAATCCAACCACACCTCCACAAATGGTGGCACGTCCATACATACAACACACTTCCGAAACCACAAGCCACATTCTACATGAGCACAACATCAACATCACCCACAAACCACAAACATCCTTACAAACAGCTGTCAAAGCCAAAAGACCAGGTGAACAAATTTGACAGAAAGAATGTCATCTACAAAACACAATGTGAAGATTGTGAAGCCAATTATGTGGGCCAAACCTCCAAAGACACGTTGGAAGACGATAAGACACGTTGTCCTTGGTTGTGACACATACACACGCACCAACACACATTCTCATGGAATCAGACCACGATCCTTGGCACAGGATATTTGAGAGTGACCCACGAGATTGTCGAGGCCTGGTACTCTGATAAAAAATTCCATCACCGACACATCGACTTACATCCACCAAACGAACACATCCACCAAACTAACACATCCAGCAAACTAACACATCTGCCAAACTAACACATCCGCCAAACCAACACATCCGCCAAACGAACACATCCGCCAAACGAACACATCCGTAAAACTAACACATCCACCAAACCAACACATCCGCCAAACGAACACACCCGCCAAACTAACACATCCGTCAAACTAACACATGTACCAATCTAACACATACGCCAAACCAACACAGTCGCCAATACAACACATCCGCTAAACCAGGGGTGGGGAACCTTTTTCCTGTCGAGGGCCATTTCGATTTTTAGAACATCCTTCGAGGGCCATGCTAAATTATTGAATACATATATCGGACTCACCTAATGCGATGGCTGGAACTGTTTCTCTTTGGCGAGGCGTTTGGTGTCAGGTGGTAGTGATGATGATGCTACTCGCAGCTGGTTTTGCAGGTTTGGGTCAGCCAGTCTTGAGCGAAACCGAGTCTTTGCAAGAGTCAGTTTTGAAAAGAACTGCTCACAGCTGTAGGTCGTCCCAAACAGTGATGCAAACTTCAGTGCATGTCTCCTCAGAATGGGAAAATCCTCAGCACGTACATACAGTTAGTAGAACTCGAGCAAAGGGAGGACAAATCTCACACTCTTACTATGTCTCTCCGAAAAGATCGACTGGACAACCCTCTTATCTACTTTCTCAACAATCCTCTCCAAGAAGTTCTGTCGCTCAAGCTTTTGGGTCTCACTATCTGCCATGATCTTTCTTGGGAAAACCACATTTCCAAGCTGGCCTCCAAAGCCAGTCGCCGACTGGGCATCCTCCGTCGTGCGAAGTCCTTCCTCGGCACACCTGAGCTCCTCACCACATACAAGGCTTTCATCCGCAGCTCAATGGAATACTGCTCTCCCCTATGGGCCGGTGCTCCTGCCTCACACCTAGCTCGGCTTCACGCTGTTGAAACCAAAGCTTTCAGAATTATTGGAATCTCCCGCGATGAAGCTATCTCTGAGGGCCTTTCACTCACTCACCGCAGGCAGGTAGGTGGTCTTTCTGTCTTCTTCCGACTCCTCTCCGGCCTTGCACCCCCAGCTCTCTCTGTGCTCTGTCCCCCAAATATTCCTACAGGTCGCACAAGATCTGCCAGCAACCCTCTGATGGTTAAACTGCCGAAATCTCGGCTGTCTGCTCACCTTCACTCTTTCATTCCTCTTTTCCCCCACCTCTGGAACAAACTCCCTCACTCCCTTCAATCCCACTCCTCCCTCCAGGTCTTTAAAACAGTTGTTCACCACCATCTCTTTTCTTCCCCCATCCAAAACCTTGATCTTTTCTACCCCCGCTAATTCACCCCAGATCCACCTTGTTTGAAATTCCAACTTCTTTCCTGGAAGTCCTGGCAGTGTCCATATGTTTTATACCTCTCCCACCCCCCTTCCCATGCCCCCCCTTCCCATGCCCCCCCCCCCCCAACGCCCTTTCCCTCTCACAGATCTCTCGATGTCTCCATGTCTCTCGGTCCCTGCTCTCAAATGTTGTGTTTGTGTCCTTCCCCCTCTCTCCCCATCTTGTCTACTGCTCCCGATGTTATATGTTTTATGTGTCGGTTTGTCTTTCTGTGTGATTAATGTTCGCTCTTTCACGAGCCTCGATCTTGTATACAAAAAAAAAAAAAAAAAAAAAAAAAAATTTTTTTTTTTTTAATAGATAGATGAATTGCCTCGCGGGCCGGATCAAACGATCTCGCGGGCCGTATACGGCCCGGAGGCCGGAGGTTCCCCACCCCAGCGCTAAACCAACACATCTACCAAACTAACACATCCAACAAACTAACACATTTGCCAAACCAACACATCTGCTAAACTAACACATCCACCAAACTAACACATCCACCAAACTAACACATCCACCAAACCAACACATCCGCCAAACGAACACATCCGCCAAACTAACACATCCGTCAAACTAACACATGTACCAATCTAACACATACGCCAAACTAACACATTCGCCAATACAACACATCCGCTAAACCAACACATCTACCAAACTAACACATCCGCCAATCTAACACATACGCCAAACTAACACATTCGCCAATACAACACATCCGCTAAACCAACACATCTACCAAACTAACACATCCAACAAACTAACACATTTGCCAAACCAACACATCTGCTAAACTAACACATCCACCAAACTAACACAACCACCAAACTAACACATCCACCAAACTAACACATCCAGCAAACTAACACATCTACCAAACTAACATATCTACCAAACTAACACATCCACCAAACTAACACATCCGCCAAACTAACACATCCGCCAAACTAACACATCCGCCAAACTAACACATCCGCCAAACTAACACATCCAGCAAACTAACACATCTGCCAAACTAACACATCTGCCAAACTAACACATCTGCCAACCTAACACATCCACCAAACTAACACATCCACCAAACTAACACATCCGCCAAACGAACACATCCACCAAACTAACACATGTACCAATCTAACACACACACGCCAAATCAACACATTCACCAATACAACACATCCGCCAAACCAACACATGTGCCAAATCAACACATTTCACCAAACTAACACATCCACCAAACTAACACATCCAGCAAACTAACACATCTACCAAACGAACACATCCACCAAACGAACACATCCGCCAAACTAACACATCCGCCAAACTAACACATCCAGCAAACTAACACATCTGCCAAACTAACACATCCGCCAAACTAACACATCCAGCAAACTAACACATCTGCCAAACTAACACATCTGCCAAACTAACACATCTGCCAAACTAACACATCTGCCAAACTAACACATCCACCAAACGAACACATCCGCCAAACTAACACATCCGCCAAACTAACACATCTGCCAAACTAACACATCCAGCAAACCAACACATCTGCCAAACTAACACATCCCCCAAACTATCACATCCAGCAAACTAACACATCTGCCAAACTAACACATCTGCCAAACTAACACATCTGCCAAACTAACACATCTGCCAAACTAACACATCCACCAAACGAACACATCCACCAAACTAACACATCCGCCAAACTAACACATCTGCCAAACTAACACATCCACCAAACTAACACATCCGCCAAACTAACACATCTGCCAAACTAACACATCCACCAAACTAACACATATGCCAAATCAACACATTCGCCAAAACAACACATCAGCCAAACCAACACATTCGCCAAACCAACCCATCTAACAAATGAACACATCCAACAAACTAACACATTCGCCAAACCAACACATCCGCCAAACTAACACATCCAGCAAACTAACACATCTACCAAACGAACACATCCACCAAACGAACACATCCGCCAAACGAACACATCCGCCAAACTAACACATCTGCCAAACTAACACATCCAGCAAACTAACACATCTGCCAAACTAACACATCCCCCTAACTATCACATCCAGCAAACTAACACATCTGCCAAACTAACACATCTGCCAAACTAACACATCTGCCAAACTAACACATCCACCAAACGAACACATCCACCAAACTAACACATCCGCCAAACTAACACATCTGCCAAACTAACACATCCACCAAACTAACACATCCGCCAAACTAACACATCTGCCAAACTAACACATCCACCAAACTAACACATATGCCAAATCAACACATTCGCCAAAACAACACATCAGCCAAACCAACACATTCGCCAAACCAACCCATCTAACAAATGAACACATCCAACAAACTAACACATTCGCCAAACCAACACATCCGCCAAACTAACACATCCAGCAAACTAACACATCTACCAAACGAACACATCCACCAAACGAAAACATCCGCCAAACGAACACATTCGCCAAATCAACACATCCGCAAACCAACACATCCGCCAAACCAACGCATCTGCCAACAAACCCATCCGCAAAACTAACACATCCGCCAAACCAACGCATCCGCCAAACTAACACATCAGCCAAACCAACACATCCGCCAAACTAACACATCAGCCAAACCAACACATCTGCCAAACCAACGCATCTGCCAAACTAACACATCCGCCAAACCAACGCATCCGCCAAACTACCACATCAGCCAAACCAACACATCCGCCAAACCAACGCATCCGCCAAACCAACGCATCTGCCAAACAAACACATCCGCAAAACTAACACATCCGCCAAACCAACGCATCTGCCAAACAAACACATCCGCAAAACTAACACATCTGCCAAACCAACACATCCACCAAACTAACACATCCACCAAACTAACACATGTGCCAAATCAACACATTCGCCAAACCAAAGCATGACCCAAATCAACACATTCGCCAAAACAACACATCTGCCAAACTAACACATCTGCCAAACCAAAACATCCGCCAATACAACACATCACCAAACCAACACATGTGCCAAATCAACACATTCGCCAAAACAACACATCAGCCAAACGAACACATCCACCAAACAAACACATCAGCCAAACCAACACATCCACCAAACAAACACATCAGCCAAACCAACACAGCCACCAAACAAACACATCCACCAAACAAACACATCAGCCAAACCAACACATCCACCAAACAAACACATCCGCCAAACAAACACATCTAACAAACGAACACATCCAACAAACTAACACATTTGCCAAACCAACACATCTGCTAAACTAACACATCCACCAAACTAACACATTAGTCTGGAGGCATATCCCCAAAAGTGGCCTAGAAAAGGTGGTAGGGGTACACTCATGTTACAAGCTGGCAACAATGTTTTTCTGAAAGCCCAGACCTCTAGGAACCCAAAAAGTCTTGTTGCCAGCTTGGGAAATGGTTTGGACCAGATTTGTGGCCATTTTTCAAAATGGCCGCCTACATTTTTGGTGTTTTCTAATATTTGAGCTCTAGAACTTATATCTGGCTGTCTT